>NC_039363.1:120168790-120200390 GCF_003573695.1 Papaver somniferum | reverse complement strand
AAAAAAAAAAAAAAAAAAACGATGTATATATTCAGAAGAAAAAAAAAATATATCAGAAAAATACAAAAAAAATCAAGTATTTATCAATTTCATCATCTCTTGTTCCAAAAATAAAAGAGAGTAGTCAATGTAAATAAGAGTCATGTAAAGAGTCATCTTTTGTGTTTTATTGTAATAAGCAAGGAATGGTGTATGCCATTGATGTACAACGCGAGTAATTGTGAAATACCTCCAACTCATTCACAATTCTCGTAAAGTCCGGACAGCTAGCTAGATTTCGACCTTGGTTCTTAGCCTGAGAAACTATCTCTTGGTGATTAGTAGTCATAATATCCGATCTTTCTTTACACATGTGTAGATACACTTTACACTCTTATCACATGTCTTTATTTGTTATCAGTGCTAGGATTTTGCCTTTGATAGCTAGATTGACATCTCCATTTTGCTGTGAGCTTAAACTGTCTTGCACATGTCACATTTGATGGAATATGAGCTTATATTTTGACCTAGAACTTTGTAGGTACGTTCTAAGCAAACCTTCACGAGACTTCACTCGTCCACTAGGGACACTTAGTGGTTTAAAAGGCTTAGTGCATACGCTAAATGCATTCGAGAGACCAGCGACAGTGGTATAGGTAGGATTTCCTTAGTTTTGTTTTACTTGAGGACAAGTAAAATTCAGGTTTGGGGGTATTTGATGAGTCCTAAAAAGTACATATTTCTATATCTTTTTGTTGGCATTTAACTCATCTTTTGTGCATTAATTCTACATTTTATCCCATATTCTGTATTTTCTTTGTTTTCAAGAATAAATATTTTTATTAACTAATTTTGCATTTTTAGGTAATAAATAAAGTTTGGATGAATTGCGGAGCGAAAAGAGCAGAAAAGTAGTGAAAAGCCGGAAGAAATTACGCAAGGAATCCGCGAAGAATGGTGCGCATAAACCCAAAAGACTAGAAATGGGCTCAAGAAGGAAGATTTGTTCTTAAAGAAGAAGTGGGCTCAAGATTTCCCAAGCCCAAACTCATTTCTTAAACCCATATTCTATACCCAAAAGCCTAAAACCCAAATCCATATCCGCTTGCGTTTTCAGCCGTCAAAACAGTTCTCAGAAGCATCCTACGGTCGCTCCCTTGCTGTGCATCAAAGTTTGATATCTCCGCTTTACACTACAGTACCTAACTCCACCAAGTGCCGTTCGTTTCGTTGTATCCCTTCATCCGACGGTCGCTCATCGCTTGCCTCCGCATCGCCGTCAGATCTACCTACCATCTTCTCATCCTACGGCGCAGATCGCATAACATCTTCCCTCGCTGAAACCGCTCAACACCATAACATCCGAGCCATATACCCCTACCAAACATCCCCTTCCCCTTCTTCCATCGACCTCTCCTCCTCCATACCCTGTGCAGAACCACCTCCATCTTCTCCACCTGCTCTGACCTCGCCACCACCACTCCCTACGCCACCAAACCAACCCTAAACCTAAACCCATCACTACCATCATCACCCCCTCTTTCTAGCCCCCTATTTGATTGATATTTCTTCTCACCTTTCTCTGAAACCCTAGAAGAAAAATCAATCGATTAGGCGAGTCTAGAGTAGCAATTGACACATGGGAATGGAGCAGGAGAGTCAGAGGAAGAATGGGTCGACACATGGGGGAGAGATTGTGCCATCAAATTAGGTAAAGTCGAACCCTAATTTCAACTGCCAATTTGGGGGAAAGTTGTAAACCCTAAAATTTGGGTATAAATAGGATGTATGTTGTGTTGTAGAGGGCATGCCTGGGCTAGCCAGAGCTTCACCCAAGGGGCCTGGAATAGCCAGTGCTTCCAAGTTGTTTTCAGTTCATGTTTTGAAGTCAGTTAATTTCAATTTCAAATGTTAATTATGTTTATCATGTTCTAATTTCATGTGCTAGGGTTTAGATGAAACTCTTGATTTTATGTTAAGATAGTTAGTAATTTGTCATTGTTCTTGTAGTGCTAAAAATGAGTTAGGACTGCTAG
The DNA here is from genome assembly GCF_003573695.1 of Papaver somniferum. Lineage (NCBI taxonomy): Eukaryota > Viridiplantae > Streptophyta > Magnoliopsida > Ranunculales > Papaveraceae > Papaver > Papaver somniferum. The sequence goes on along the minus strand of NC_039363.1, from coordinate 120,198,375 downwards.
TAGCCATTTGAACAAGCAAGCCTGTGATCAGCTGTGCTGTAGAAAGACAGCTGATGCTAGGGGTAAGTGAGTGATAATGGTTAAAAATTCAGTACATTAGAAGGATTGATCCCAAATGCCTTAGAGTTGATAGATTAAGTGGTTGTGCAAGTAAACCTGTGATCAGCTGTGATGTAGAAAGACAGCTGATGCTAGGGGTATGCTAGTAAAATTAGTTGATAAATCATCCATTACAATCTTCCCTGAGATGAAACAAAAACATGATTGATTAGGATCTGCCTTAGTCTAGGATCAAGAAGTAGATTCAAAGACCCTAGTACCTTCATTCTTTACTTCACTGCCTTTGGCTCATTGCCATTGTAACTGTCACTGCCACTGTCACTTACTGTCACTGCTTAGCTTAGGAAACCTCAACTACACACCCAAGTCCCTGTGGAATGATCCCTTGCTTATTTTCTATACTAAAACTTGGCCTTGTATACTTGCAAGAGTTTTTTGTGTGTTTTCAAACCCCACCAAGTTTTTGTCAATCTAATGACCATGCACACATGTACCATTCACCACAATTTGAACATGAAGAATTTTGTACTCCCATGAATTTAGACTCCACCGTAGAAGCTCTCAGACTCGGTGAGCAAAATTCTGATAGAACTATGTCACGCATTCAGGCGAAGTTAGATCAGATTTTGCTTCAACTACAAAAGGAGGAAATTCATGAGAAAATGCATGTTGTCCCTAATGAAGTGTCCAGTCCCATTCATCTAAATGATATTGAATATGAACCTGATTTAGAGGAACATGAATCGACTAAGGACACCACCACTTTTAATGAGGATCAATATGCATGTTACCATGATGATGATTATGATGATAATGATATGTTAGAAGAACATGTTTTTGCTGAAAATATTGTGGAACCTTTTGGTTCAATAACATATGGCTTCTCAGCCTCAACCTTCATGAATGTTGTTTCTTCTGATACTCATTGTAATTCATATGATTTTGATTCTAATATGGGGCTTTTACAATTCTTCTGTGAAGATGAACATGACATAGGAATAGTTGAATCTTCTGTAGACACTAATTTTATTATGCATGAGGACGAATTTGATGTGTCTGATTCCTTGCCTAAGTCACAAAATGTTATTTCTTCCGGTGATGATTTGAGTACTTCAAACAATCATGATACTGATTTAGGTCTTGATGTTTTGTTCGATGAATGTGAGCATGTTTTACCTGTTTCTGATTTAGGGAAAGTATGTGTTGGTACTATTGATCTTACCCATGAAAATAATTTAGATGTACCCACTTTCTTACCTAAATCTCAAATTGAGATTATTCCACCCAACCTAGATTTGGTTTGCAACAAAAAATTTAAACCAACTTTTCTGAAAATTCCCAATCTAGGATTGGAACTGTGTGCCTCCCAAGTCCTCTTGGACTATTTTGCTTCAAAATATAACACTTTTAAAGAGCCACAGTTGGAATGCATTTCTTTGCCCATCCCGAAAACAGTCCATTATGAGTTAGACCTTTTGAATCCTGAACCCCTAAAATTAAAAGATTTTGTGCTTAAAAGTAAACCTGTTGAACAATTTAGGTTTAGGGGTGATTCATTCGGTTTTTCACTCTCACTCCCATTTCAGTCCAATTTTAGTGTTTTGAAACTTTCTATGTTTCAACACTTTGTCTTTTGGGTTGATCCTCAACTCTTTAGACTTTATGTATATAGTGAATTTTTGTATATAATCCAGTAGATAATTTTTAAAACTTTTTGGTTTCTTTTGTATATATTTTTGCTAATCCAATATAATCTAAGTTGAAAATGTTGGATTCTAGCCGGTGAATAATGGAGTTCGGTTCGTGTTTTCGACGAATCGGGTATTCTCTCCTTTTACTCTACTTAGCATGTTCCTCTTCATATGTTGCATTATAATTTTGTTATCTTTTGAAACATTGAGGACAATGTTTAGTTTAGGTTTGGGGGTATGGAATGGATACCATGATAATATGCTATAATTGAAAACGAACTCCTTCTTCTTTTGAAAAAATCGAAAAAATTCAAAAAAATTAAAAAATTAGAAAAATGATAAAAACATAAAAATGGAGCTCATTTACCTTGAAATGTTGACTCTTGTGCAAATATGTAATTATTAGGAGTCTTAGTCTAGATATTTAGGCACCCTGATTCTAGCACAATTCACATAGTGATAAGAAATTTGCACGCGCACGATCTACCAATACATGTATGGCCTCGATCTTCAAGGTGTTTGATAGGAAGTTACGATTGCCAATCACTTTAGAATACTGAACGAAACTTGACTAGCTTGTTCTTTGGTTGGTTGGGATAGAAGGTGGAGGTTACATTAAGAAAGACAACCATCGAATTTAACTGGGTGCATCAAAAAGGGCTACCTCTTGCAAAGTGTCATGTAATTTTTGTTTCCTTTTGTATATGTATCAAAACTGTTTCCTTATCAAAAAAAAAAAAAAAAAATCATGTATTTTTCAATTCCATTCTCTCTTGTTCCAAAAATAAAAGAGAGTAGTCAATGTAAATAAGAGTCATGTAAAGAGTCATCTTTTGTGTTTTATTGTAATAAGCAAGGAGGGTGTATGCCATTGATGTACAACGCGAGTGATTGTGAAATACCTCCTACTCATTCACAATTCTCGTAAAGTCCGGACAGCTAGCTAGATTTCGACCTTGGTTCTTAGCCTGAGAAACTATCTCTTGGTGATTAGTAGTCATAACATCCGATCTTTCTTTACACATGTGTAGATACACTTTACACTCTTATCACATGTCTTTATTTGTTATCAGTGCTAGGATTGTGCCTTTGATAGCTAGATTGACATCTCCATTTTGCTGTGAGCTTAAACTGTCTTGCACATGTCACATTTGATGGAATATGAGCTTATATTTTGACCTAGAACTTTGTAGGTACGTTCTAAGCAAACCTTCACGAGACTTCACTCGTCCACTAGGGACACTTAGTGGTTTAAAAGGCTTAGTGCATACGCTAAATGCATTCGAGAGACCAGCGACAGTGGTATAGGTAGGATTTCCTTAGTTTTGTTTTAATTGAGGACAAGTAAAATTCAGGTTTGGGGGTATTTGATGAGTCCTAAAAAGTACATATTTCTATATCTTTTTGTTGGCATTTAACTCATCTTTTGTGCATTAATTCTACATTTTATCCCATATTCTGTATTTTCTTTGTTTTCAAGAATAAATATTTTTATTAACTAATTTTGCATTTTTAGGTAATAAATAAAGTTTGGATGAATTGCGGAGCGAAAAGAGCAGAAAAGTAGTGAAAAGCCGGAAGAAATTACGCAAGGAAGCCGCGAAGAATGGTGCGCATAAACCCAAAAGACTAGAAATGGGCTCAAGAAGGAAGATTTGTTCTTAAAGAAGAAGTGGGCTCAAGATTTCCCAAGCCCAAACTCATTTCTTAAACCCATATTCTATACCCAAAAGCCTAAAACCCAAATCCATATCCGCTTGCGTTTTCAGCCGTCAAAACAGTTCTCAGAAGCATCCTACGGTCGCTCCCTTGCTGTGCATCAAAGTTTGATATCTCCGCTTTACACTACAGTACCTAACTCCACCAAGTGCCGTTCGTTTCGTTGTATCCCTTCATCCGACGGTCGCTCATCGCTTGCCTCCGCATCGCCGTCAGATCTACCTACCATCTTCTCATCCTACGGCGCAGATCGCATAACATCTTCCCTCGCTGAAACCGCTCAACACCATAACATCCGAGCCATATACCCCTACCAAACATCCCCTTCCCCTTCTTCCATCGACCTATCCTCCTCCATACCCTGTGCAGAACCACCTCCATCTTCTCCACCTGCTCTGACCTCGCCACCACCACTCCCTACGCCACCAAACCAACCCTAAACCTAAACCCATCACTACCATCATCACCCCCTCTTTCTAGCCCCCTATTTGATTGATATTTCTTCTCACCTTTCTCTGAAACCCTAGAAGAAAAATCAATCGATTAGGCGAGTCTAGAGTAGCAATTGACACATGGGAATGGAGCAGGAGAGTCAGAGGAAGAATGGGTCGACGCATGGGGGAGAGATTGTGCCATCAAATTAGGTAAAGTCGAACCCTAATCTCAACTGCCAATTTGGGGGAAAATTGTAAACCCTAAAAATTTGGGTATAAATAGGATGTATGTTGTGTTGTAGAGGGCATGCTGGACTAGCCAGTGTCAAAATTGGGAGAATTGGACTAGCCAGTTCCCCAACTGTGTAGTTTTTTTTATGTTCAGTTCTTTGTTTCACTTTCAATTCCAAGTTCAATTACTGCCTAATTCATTCTACTGTTATCTTCAAATGTTATTTATGTTCTAAATCCACCACTAGGGTGAGAGGACCCTTAAGCCATGATGGTTAGCCATTAGGTTAGTTTTTGTTGAACTCAAAATCGCTTAGGCTAGTTAGATTCCTAAAAGCCCAACTCACTTGTGATTAGTGGTGCTGTAAGAAGACCACTAATGCTAGGGGTCAGTGGTGGTTCTAAGGGGTTAATCAGCTATATTAGTTAGTAATCCACTGCCTAGTTGACCTGTGATTGCCTGTGCCTTAAACAGACAGCCAATACTAGGGGTTAGTTAAGGCTGTAAGGTTAGTTAACTAGCCATATGACAAAAAATTAACCTAGGTGAACTAGCTAGGTGAAGGGGAAATCTTAACCCTAGAATCACACCTTCATTCCCACTGTCACTTATTTTAGGAAATTAGTTAGGAAATTTAGGAAAACAACAATAGCTCCCTCCAAGTCCCTGTGGACAAACCCCTGCTTATTCACTTTCTACTTTAGATCATGTGCACTTGCAGGTGTAAATATAACCATAGTTTTAGGACATATTCCTTTTGCTATCATCTGGGTTAGGTAACATCATGACGCTGGCTTGGCGAGTTGTTGGTGTTGGTGTGGCATGTCATCGCGCGGACGGCTTGGCATGGTGGGGCCAAGGAAATGGCGCAATTTGGTGAGGCAAAGCATGCATGGACGGCTTGGCATGTGGGGCCAAGGCATGGCGCAGTCCTGGCGAGGCAAGCATGGCGGACGGCTTGGCGTGGTGGGGCCAAGGCAATGGCGTGGATGGTCTTGGCATGAGGTGGTGATGCAGGGTCTGTCAGTCCCCATTTCTTTTCCTATGCATATTATGACTTTGAAAAAAATTGGCTTGCGTCCAGGATGGATCTCCTGTGTCTGATAAAATAATTTCCATGCAGTTTCCGTAATAATTTCTCTTCGTATTGTTCCATTGTAGTTATTTCGAAGGTGGAAGTAGCGTGAGAGAATTTTCGTTAGGATTTCATTTGAGAAAAGTTCTGTTGTACCGGAAGATGTTGGAAATTCCAAGCCAAACATAGATGATGAGTTCTTTACAACATCCGCCACGATTAGGAGAAATCATCCCAAGTATGTGTCGATTCTTCTGACTAGTCCGGAAAGTGAAGGAGAGGCCCGGTCGGTTCGTCCGGGAGGTATAATAAGGTTTTGTCTTCGGAGGAAAGAGTATCATGCTTCTCCTATTGACTTTAAAATCTCTGTGAGTCCGTTGCGTATCCTTGAGAAATGGATGCGATTCACGATGAATCAGGAATGTGTAAAAGCCAGTTTGACCAAGGCGCAGATCATTAATGCTGTCGCGGCTTCCGCAGTGCTTCGAATTAGGAAAGATATTCCAGGCTTGGTTGCTTTTATTTCCAGATGGTGTCCAGAAACTCACACGACCATATGCAGGTGGGGTGAAATGACTATCTCCTTAGAGAGCGTGGCCGTGTTGCTGAACCTTCCAGTAATAGGAAACCTCGATGTCAAATTGTATGCAGATGAAGAAGAAATGCGCGCCGCTCTGGTTGCGAAATCAAAAGGATTCGTTCGGAAAAAAAACGAGACGATGTGCTTCTATGGCTGGTGGGTGTCTCAGTGGTTTCCCGATGAGTTGGAGCTGAATCAGAAGAATAATAAGCTTCATGTCGCGGCGTTCTTGGCTCTTTGGTTATCCAGAGATATTTTCGATGACGGCTCAGGTAAGAAGGAGATAAGACAGGAACTTATCAAGTTTGCCATAAAATTGGAAAAAGGTGTCGTCCTCCCTATTGGAGGCTTGTTTCTTGGTTCTCTGTACACACACTTGGATCAGCTGATCGCGGACATGTGCGCTTCAAATGGTTACATGAAAGTGGATTCGTATATTCATGCCGCCTTTCTCCAAGCGTGGCTATGGGAGCACTTCGAAAGGTATGCTCCAAAACCGTTGGTCGTACTTCCCGAGTCTTGGGGTGGCTCTAGGTACTGCGTTGGTCGAATAGGCGCCCAAAGATTGGTTCGAACCTGGTTGGATTCCTTGACAACTCGCACTCGGTCAATTTTCGTCCATGGGCTCCGGTGCATGCATCCATAACTCAGATCAGTACCTTTGCTCCTGCTCCGAGCATGTCTTTGTCTTCTGATAAAGAGGATATGAGTGTTGGAGAGATGGTGTTCATGCAAAGCTGCACACCCGGTCGTGTGCCGTCTTTCTTTTGAGGATCTTGCAAAGCAGTCTCTTACAATATCGATAGGACGGCTCGGCATATGGGTTTCTACCAAGGGGTCCCACTTGTTCGTCATCCGGTTGTTCCAGAAGTTTCGTTGCCAACTGTTCTCGATGCTACTATTCTTGTGTCTGGTAAAAGTCTCCCTTTCCTGCTTGCGGAACGAAATCCATCAACAACCTCCAAATATAACATATTTTGGTAGGATGAGTTTCTAGTTTTTCATGGATTCGTGAACGATGTGGTAGAAAACCGTCGCGGTAAGCCTTCTCCTGCGGTTTTAGCGGAGCATCCACTGCTGAGGGATCCTTCTTCTCCCAAGCGAAAATCCGTTATCCCGAATGCAGATAGTCCCCAAGTGAAGGAGAGAAGATCTAAAAGCCGTGCATATGGTCCCCAGTCAGTTTCGACAGCCCTACCGACTTTCAGTTCGTCCAATATGCGGGTACGTGTGATTTTCCTCTTGACTTTAGTTGGATCGTGTATATACTTGTTTCTTTTCTGAGTATCCGTCTTTGTATCTTGCCTAGGGTCTCAGCAGCGTGAACGCCTTTACCAAACTTGCAAGTAGTCAGAAAATATCTCTTCTCGAGACGGAGGGTGGCGGTGATGAGCCTATCCATGGCGATGGGGAACCCGAGAAGGATGAAATCTCAGAGTCCAGTGATGGCGAGAGTAGTTCTTCTGACAACAGTGCTAAATCTTCCTCTAGCCAGTCTGAAAGCGAATCAGTGAGTCTCCCGCATGTTTTTTTTTCTTTCTCTTTGGAAAATATCTAATCTGTGACGTCATAGGGGGAAATCGTTTCTGAAGATGGCCCTGAGACGGAGACTGGTGGTGATACAGCTTTGTCTCCAATTGTGGCAGCCGCACCGGGCGACCTTGAAATGGATTTTGATCGAGATGAAAATGTCGTTGTGACTCAGACAATGGAGAGTACACCAGTGGCTGCATGTGCCATTGTCGTTAGGAATCCCTTGCCGGTTGCTTATGTAGACGCGGGCGCCACTTTCAACCCTCCATACCTGGTTCCTTATCTGGATCATGTGTTGATCGGGGGTTTAGCGTGCCAGCCAAACATGCGGCGCTATACACCAAGATATGGGAAAGCTACGGACATATCACCACGACCAAGAAGGTTACTAGTCGATTTGCATTGGTTAAGCGTGTGGAGGAAGCTTTGTCTTCGATTGACGACATGTGCAACGTGACCGGTAATATTGTTTCTGAGGATGTAATCTCGAGCTGGAGGTTTCATCATGACATGTGTGTAAACTTCGAGTTCAATGTTCCTTGGTTCGTTGAAGGTTTCTATGAGGTTGAAAAGTTGCTGGTCGAAACAGTCGAAGGTCCTTCTGCGGATATGGTGAAGAAGCAGGAAGCGGAAGTCGAAAAATTATCTAGGAAGCTGAAGTTGAAGAGGGAGGCTCTCCAAATCACGAAGGAGGCTCTTGCTAAGAAGATCAAGCCATTGTTGAAAAACTTTCCTTGAATGTATTTCTGTCTTCCGAACTTCTTATTTTTAGGTTTTTTTTTTTGAAAGGAAAATGAAACGCCTAGTTTATGGTTTTGATTTCCTGGATTTTTGGGTTGATAGACAAATGTTACCTTGAGGGTTTTGGATCATTCTTTTGGAATGAATTTTTCTGGAATGGATTGTTTTGGGAATGATGTTGTCTTAGCTACGATTGCAAGTGACGCAAACATCCCAGGAAGACCATGGAAACGTGAGTGTTGCGTGTCGGTAGATGACATGGGGTGAAACATAACATGGCTATCGATTTTATCATTCTCGTGAAAACTTGAAATAGCAAACCATGTATTTTTTCTAGGTAAGACTTACTCGGTTTTTCAGGTCTCCTGATGAAAAGGGAATCTTCCGGTTGTAAGATGGAGTTTTACGGGAGGCACCCTCGTGATTGTGGAAAGTCCCCAGTCGTCTAATCTGGAAATTCCCCAGTCGTGTCATATGATAATCGAGTCGTCGATCCCTAGTTGGATCGTTCTCTTTTAACCTCTAGGCAGTCCCCAGTCATCCCTCGTCGTGTCAAGACTGATAATCGGGTCGTCTGGTAACTGAGTCGTCGATCCCTGAGCGGATCGCCTGCTTCTACCGTATTGATGTCTGGGTCGAAGCATGAGATCGATGGTCGAAAATTGACATTCTAACCGAAAGATCAATCTCCCACTGTGGTCGCCAATTTTTTGAGGGTGAAAACAGTTTCTGCTGGTTTCGGTAATTTCGTGTTTTTTGGGTGAGAAACGAGTCTAAACCCTAAACAATGTACTGCAAGGGAGTAATTTAGATTCGAGAGATCAATCTGTACAAATCCGTACTAAACCAAGAAATGGCCGTTCTAGACTTGCTTCGGTCACAAAGTGAAGGAGAAGGGTTGATTTTAGGGAGGGAAGCGAAGAGAGTGTTGAGACTAGAATAGTTGATTCTGGAAGAGTAGTTGTTCTGACTTGTATCAGAAAGCGTAAGCTAACAGATAGGAAAGCTAACAGGTGATTTCTAAGTGTTGTATGTTCCTGACCAGAACCTGTTTTTAGGTGGAAATAGGTAAAGCCTATTTATACAAGTCGAAGTTAAACGTACTCGGGTCTCATTAAGAAATGGAAAACGGGTGAGTAAATGGGAAGAGGTGGTAACTGGTAACGCTTGGAATTGATGTTCCATAAAAGAAAACGTTTCACCATTACTCCCTGTATTTACTAACCGCCTCATCCTTATGACATTCTCTTATAACGAGCGTAGTGTACGCCGCACGTTGTAAACCACCAAACTAATACCCAATGAGCATCCCCCAGTTTGTGACATGCGTTGATGTCTCGAGTGTTTTTTTTTGAAAACATGTAGCATGTTGTTGTTGTCTGGCAAGTTGAGCTTGGGAGACTTGCCGGATCGGTGGTGACCTCAACTGTCGAGATTTTGCATATTAAGAGAAAGGTAGTCGTTGATCGTCGCGGCCCTTCGTTTTGGCATCCAGGAATGGTCGTGCACGGTTTTGGCGTGGCCAAGTCTGGAATAGTTTAGGCGCGACCAAAGGTTGTCGCGCGTTTGCTGGCGGCCTTGGACGGCTAAGGCTTGCATCTTAGGTGGAAGGGCGGTCGTTGATTGTCGCGACCCTTCGTTTTGGCATCCAGGAATGGCCGTGCATGGTTTGGGCTGTGCCGAGTCCTGACATGATTTAGACGCGGCCGAAACTAGAGTTTTCGCGTTGGGCCAAAGGTTTCCGCGCGTTTGCTGGCGGCCTTGAACGGCTAAGATTTTCATCTAGGATGGATGGGCGGACGTTGATTGTCGCGTCCCTTTGTTTTGGCATCCAGGAATGGCCGTGCACGGTTTGAGCGTGGCCGAGTCCTGGCATGATTTAGGCGCGGCCAAAGTTTGACATTGGGACAAAGGTTATGTTTGACGACCTCGGACGGCTAGAATTTGCATCTAGGATGGAAGGGTGGTCGTTGGTCGTCGCACGCCTACGTTTTGGTAGCCGCATGGGGAAGGTCGGCATGGTATGGCGCAGAAAGGTGGTTGGCATGCCATTGGCACATGTGGCATGGAACGCCTTGGCGCGGTTTGGCGTGGCCAAAGATAGGGTTTTGTGCCAAAGGTTACCATGCGTTGTTTGGCGACCTTGGACGGCTAGGATTTGCATCTAGGATGGAAGGGTGGCCGTTGATCGTCGCACGCCTTCGTTTTGGTAGCCGCATAGGGAAGGACGGCATGGTGGGGCCAAGGTTTTGGCATGCCATTGGCGCATGGTGCGGCTAACATGGTTGGGGCCAAGGCAAGGTGTGGTTGGCTTGGCATGGTGGGGCCAAGGGTTTAGTACGGACGGCTTGGCATGGTGGGGCCAAGGCAAGGTACGGTTGGCTTGGCATGGTGGGTCCAAGGGTTTGGCATGCCATTGGCGCATGGTGCGGCTTGCATGGTTGGCATGCCTTGGCGCGGTAGACGTGGCTAGCATGGTTTTCCATTGGAACATTGGTGGGGCTGACATGGTTGGCATGCCTTGGCGCGGGGATGTGGCTGGCATGGTTTTCCATTGGCACAGTGGTGCGGCTGGCATGGTTGGCATGCCTTGGCACGGAGATGTGGCTGGCATGGTTTGCCATTGGCACAGTGGTGCGGCTGGCATGGTTGGAATGCCTTGGAGCGGAGATATGTCTAGCATGGTTTTCCATTGGAACAGTGGTGCGGCTGGCATGGTTGGCATGCCTTGGTGCAGATATGTGGCTGGCATGGTTTGCCATTGGCACAGTGGTGCGGCTGGCATGCCTTGGAGCGGTAGCATGAGAATTAGGGTTTGGCATAGATAATGTCGGTCAATGTTAAGGGTTCTGTTGTGGAACATGACACATAAAAAATATAGGTACCCTGGTAATTCTTACGTAGGCATGCTGATCGATTCAATAAATGTGCTAATGGTTAAGTGATGTCATGTCAGTTTTACGATTTTACGGTTTTAACCCTAAGCTGAAAATCACCATCAACACACACGTAAGGTGTGGGGATTAGTTTTGCACAATACTAGATGTCTCCTTTATATAGTCTTTCAAATCAGGGTTTGCAATCAATGTTGGCTTAGTATTCAATATTCCCGTTAGATGAAAAACTTATTTAGATTCAAGCTAATAATTCTTAACCGTTAGATCGAAAACTTAGCTTGTTATACACACTTGACAATGCACGCTTCTAGGTTTGTTAACCGTACCCAAACGTATGCATATGTTGGTTCAACAATAATTAACCAAATGGTTATCCATATGAGAATTCCATATCAACCATGTTCTTCTTCACCATAACTAGTCCAAATGACTTCAAATGAACTAGTTAGAGAGTTGTTCAATTGCAAGGAAATCTTATGTACTACACAAGACACAATTGAAGCAAAGATGATTTGAATCGGTTCATGAACTTTTATAGCCACGGATTGCAAACTGCATTCCTTAGTCTTTATAAGTTTAAGTTCAGAAATCATCTTTAGATATATAACCTTTCTCAAGTTCGCACACTGGGTTCGCGGATTTAAGCAGCCGGACATAGTTTCCAAACTCCAGCTGAAAATCTCGGCAAGAGACCTTCCGCCGGTTCGTGGACTGGGTTCGCGGACTGAGTTCACAGACTGGTACTCACGTAACTAGTTTGTCAACTCCAGCATAATTTCTCGGGATGAGAAGTTCGGCAGTTCGTGGACTGAGTTCGCGGACTTGGCTCACGCCATTCTTCAGTTTTCTCTTGATCAACAAAGTTCGCAAACTTTGGTTCAAGGAATAAGACTTATACATAAATGTGTTTCCACAACAATGTTTATGTCCATCATTGGTTATGTAATATAAACTCTCATTTCAATCATTGAAACATTCTTAGAGGACGTTATATAGTGGTTACACCATTTCTCGTCAAAGAAATTTTAAAGATGATCGAAACATATCATGACTTTCGTCACATGGTAAAGATAAACTTGATCGAAGCGAAAAGCTTAGCAACACATATTTAGAGATATAGATAGGCGAGGTATACTCGTCTCGAAATACCAAATTTGTATAATCCAAGTCTATGTATATAGCATACGACTTCTTGTCTCAAAGAGTATGAGATAGAGTAGATAGAATTTTGAGTGATAGATAAGTTCAAGTCTTCACATACCTTTTTGTCGAGAAGTTACACCGGTTCCTTGAGTAGTTCTTCTACTTGTATGATGAATCACCATGAAGTCCTTGAGATCAACTACACTTTCGATCCTAGTCCGAGACTTAGCTATAATAGACTAGAAATCAATACTTATAGTTTTTATCACTAACATTGACAAACATGCTTGAGATAGCAACGCATGCGAGTTCGACGGAGCAATGCTCTAACAATCTTCCCCTTTGTCAATTTTAGTGACAAAACTATCAATACATATGAAATACAAAAAAGAAAAAGAAACTTTAGTAGATCCTATTCCACATGTCTAATCTTCAACACTCCTCGAAATCTTCGTCACTTCCAAGTACTCCAATGATCCCAAAGGTTGTAAGTTTAGCATCACCGATGTTGAAGATCCGTAGCTATAACAATGAGAAAACATCGGTCTCGATCATTGTTATACAGTGTCATAGTATTATTACACAGCGTCAAAGTTCAATTGTATCACAACTTCAACAATAATACTATGGTGATATGTATCACTCCCCCTTAGTCAATACTCCATCTCACATGGAAACCACTCCCCCTTACATAATGATCTGAAAACCATATGTATTTGTAGTATGAACAACATATTAATTCTCCCCCTTTTTGTCAATAAAATTGGCAAAGGTACAAGAACGGGATCATAATGAAATTTCCGAAAGAGACATTTCATGACAAAAGTAAAAAATACATACCAACTAATTTAGATGCAATCATAAAGCCGAAGCTAAATGCATTCATCAAGGAGTTTAAAGATACAAGATAACCCCTCTAATATTCCACAACCGCATACCCCTAAAGATATGACCACTAAGCACAAGTTCAAAAGAACTCTCCCCCATTTGATGTCATTCCCGAAAGAACAACAAGAGCGACCTTAATTTCCAAAAGAAAAGAAGGATTTTATTGGACACAAAAAACCATAAGAATGATTTTCTATATCCAAAAAACTCAATCAAATTAATCACAACCAAACCCATGATTAATTTAATCGGAATACACAATCAAATTAAACACAAGAGGTGATCAATTCAATTGATTATGCTCGACATAATAAAGCTTATGGAGACTAAAAAAAACTCAATTAGATTAATCACAAGAGAATCCATAATTAATCTAATCGAAATACACAACTAAACTAATCACAAGAGTAATCGATTTAATTGGTCATACTCAAAATAAGAAATTGTATGGAGTAATAACATAAGTTAATCATGAGAAACAATCAACCCAGTCAAGAATGCTCAAACAAAAGAAAAACTTATGGAGCCATAACTAAAATAACCAAACAAGATGATTAATTTAGTTGATTATTGATGTAATTTTGTAGTGGTAAGTAAAGTGTTCGTTTCTCGGACTTGTTGAGACTGATTTCAGATTTAAAAATAGAAAAAAAATAAAAATAAAGAAAATATATACACAAGGTTTGTCACAATGTCGAGAGATTACTGAGACTCAGGATTCCACCAAACCTCATATCATGTGGTTCAAAAATCAATTCTTAGACAATTATAGCTCTTGTTTATTGACTCTAATTCTTTGCCAGGGTAGATTTTAAAAAGATTAACTGTAAATCACTAGCATGATGCATCAAAAGAACTTAGACCAAGCATACATCATCATACGACTTCACAACTAATTAAGAAAAATCATAAAACGATTAAATTAATGCAAAAAGTCATAAAAAGAATTAAATATAATTACCACACGCATGAAATATGGCTTTCTCCGTCATCCCAGTGTTGGGGTTTAGCTCCTCATATTATTCACGTTCTCAAAATAGGTGTTTATAGCTCAAAAGTGTGAAAAACAAGAGAAAACTAATAAAGCAGACAGTTTGCAACGCTAGAAAGGCGTTACAAACAGACTGTTACAATGGGTTTTGAACTGTTACATAGAAAAGATGACAAGCTTGTGATATATGAGATATGTTGAACAACGATACTTCTGTTGTGTTGTTTGAATAAGACTGCCTCTGCGACTGTCCTCCTCTGTCCAATGTTCTTCAGCTTCTCTTCTTGACCAACAGCAGGTGAATATTCCTGCAACTTCACCTGCGCTTCTCTGCTCCGATTCTATCGACCCCAAACTCTCGACAACCCCTCTATAACTCGTACCCAGGCTATATATACATCTCTGGGCAAAAATATCTCGATTAATCATTCCAATATTATCTCTTTTCCTCCACCACAAGTTTCGGGAATAATTCTCTCCAAATCTTTCTTTACGCGTCTTCTGGCGTATTTTACACTTTCCAAACTGTTCAAAGGATGTACTGATATCGAATAGAGCATCTTAGTTACTTATCTGGCCACGTAACTTCCATAAACAGAGAAACAAATCTCGGAAACTTTCTCCTTCTCTGTTTTTACGTAACTCACGTTACTCTCCTATTTCTTCGAAACCAAACTGCTTACCGTTCCTATCTTGTCGCAAAGTGTTGGTCTGAATTTATTCCCATGAAAAACTCCGGCTATACCTCTCTCGAATCCTTCCCTGAAAACCCGAGAAACCCATCCTCCACTGTTTCAATCAAACTCGATGATCCGACCCTACTTAATCAAATCTGATGGACCTATCCACCCTGTTTAACCTTAAGAAGTCTGTCCCAACCAATATTAACGATTGAGTCTCTTTAAATCTTGCCGAAAAATCCAACCCTAAGTCTGAACTTTGCTGGACAAACTTTCCCGCCAAATTTGAGATTTGAATCGTTGAAGATGACCTCCCCTTATCTGTGACTGGTCTCCCTTAAGCAATTGGGGTGTAGATAGCCATAGGGTTCCCCTTAGTAACTGGGTGCCCCTTATCCAAACTCGAGGGTCCGTATAGCAGGTTTCTCCGGGTGCTTTTATCAACTTTTCGAGCCAAATTTCTCCGCACAAGTGTATTTCTCAAAAAGCACCTACAAAGACATAAAATTTCCAAATAAGGACAAAATCGAGCACTAGCAATATATACAATTGGGATCAAAATAGACACATAAATGCGTCTATCAATTATGCTCGACATAAAGTATCTTACGGAACAACAACAAAGCTAATCATGAAAATAATCAACTTGGTTGTTTTAATGCTCAACATAAGACACATTACGGAGCCTCAAAGTAATACATAAAAATTATGGATCAGGGAAGATCAATACTGCGGAATACACAAGGATTTATTCTATTTTTCATCACTATTTGCATAACGACATACAATAGACATAATCCTTGTAAACAAAAGATTTTAACCTATCTTCCATTAATAATTGACATAATAGGCTTAACTTTTGTATTTGTCAAAAGTCAATTCATTCTTTTATCAATACATGCATATCGACATATGAAAGACTTTATTTTTGACAATGTATGAGACAATCAAAGTTCATGGACGCAAACACACGTATCCCATAACACATTGCAATATATAAAACCATAAAGATTAATACTGCAACCATCATCTTCCAAAACACTTTAGAATTTAAACAAGTAAATCTAAAAACATGAAGATGAAAGTGTTGGACATAGCTATGTGTAATCACAATAATTGCTATTCCAAACTCTAGTAATCCTTCTCAAAAAAAAACAGAATAAATTCTCATAAGAAGTTTCCTGGGAATCAAGAAAAACTCGTAATGCACATATAAGATGATTAGTCCTTAGAGAGTAGAATTAATATTTTTTTCCCGGATTTATACCAGAATAACTACCAAAGGCGTATAAAAAGATTTTCAAAGAAGAGCATACAAAGTCATTAACGAACATGCACCATAGTTCACATAAAATGATTGTGAACATTCAAGAATAGTAATGTGTACTACTGCCCATTCTTGAACTTCGTTCTTTGTTATTCATTAACAACATTGTTGTAAAACTCGTGGTAAACAAGGAGGTGGTAAGAGGGGTCGACAAAAAGGAGAAGGTTCAAGTCGTGCTGTGGATGAAACCGGTCGAGGAGACGATACCACAAGTGATGAGGAAGTTCGTCCCAAAACTCGTGGTAAACAAGGAGGTGGCAATAGGGGTCGTAAAAGTGGTCGTTAGTGATTTCGTATGATATTAGTTTCAAAAAACATCTTAGTTATGGATTTTGTATGGTTTAATTTGGTGTGTTTGTGTTTTTTAAACAATTACTTAAGGATTTCGTAGTTTGGTATTATAACACTTTTATATTTTTTTTTAGAACCTTGTTTTTGTTTTCAATTTTTATTGGGTTTGTGTTTTCAGTATTATGAGACTGAAATGTTGAAATACAGTATGGTGTTCAGTGACCAACAATGTTTAAACTTGTAACCGAACTTGCAGTTCGGTAACCTATGATAAATCCCTAGTCACCGAACCACAAGTTCGGTGACCTGGTAAAATTTTACCAGGTTCCCGAAGTCCCAGTTCGGTTACCTCGCAACAT
Organism: Papaver somniferum; assembly: GCF_003573695.1. Lineage (NCBI taxonomy): Eukaryota > Viridiplantae > Streptophyta > Magnoliopsida > Ranunculales > Papaveraceae > Papaver > Papaver somniferum. Next base: position 120,181,734 of record NC_039363.1, on the reverse strand, counting down.
TTTCACAGGTTATCGAACTTGTCTGTAGGCAGTAAGCACTTGTAGTTCATCCACAAGATATTAGTTCGGTTAGAAGATCATTATTTCTTAGGTTACCGAAATCTTCTCTGGAGACTCAAACTTTTGGTATTGCACATGTTGGAAAAGGCATTCTCTTGAAGCAGAAATCACAAAAACCATCTCTTAGGTTTGTTTTGAAGTGTTTTTTGTATCATATATGTGTTCAGTTTGGCTGTGAGACTTCAACTTAAATTTCGGTAAGCTCAGGAATTTATCACTTTACCGAACTTTGAGTTCGGTTAGCAGATCATTATTTATTAGGTCACCGAAATCTTCTCTGGAGACTCAAATTTTTGGTATTGCACATGTCGGAAAAGGTATTATATTGAAGCAGAAATCATAGAAACCAGCTCTTGGGTTTGTTTTGGAGTGTTTTTTGTATCATATATGTGTTCAGTTTGGCTGTAAGCCTTCAACTTAAAGTTCGGTAAGCTCAGGAATTTATCACTTTACCGAAATTTGAGTTCGGTTATCAGATCATTATTTCTTAGGTCACCGAAATCTTCTCTGGAGACTCAAATTTTTGGTATTGCACATGTTGGAAAAGGCATTCTCTTGAAACAGAAATCAAAGAAACCGGCTCTTAGGTTTGTTTTGGAGTGTTTTTTGTATCATATATGTGTTCAGTTTGGATGTGAGCCTTCAACAAAAATTTCGGTTACTTATTGTATTTATAATACAACCGAACTCTGAGTTGGGTTGGTTCGCAAATTTTTAGCCCCTAACCGAACTTGTAATTTTTAAATTTAAATGTCCTTTAGCTGACACAAATATAGTACATAATTTTAAAATTAGAATGTAATATCAAGTAACGGCTAATTTTATAGCCGTTATCCACCCAAGTGGTATATATATATATATATGATGTTTCATAGTTAACATTTTGTTACAAAATTTCCTAAAAATGGCAGCTGCTACTCCTAAATTTACTCTAGAAGAAGATATTTCTCTTTGCAGAAACTACATATTATACTATCCAAAGAGGGGTGAAGAACGAAGAATTGATGGTATAATGAGTCAAAGTTATTGGAGGAAAATTCATGAGAAATTCATCTCCGACACAACAAACCCTTATAACCGTGATCATATAGCTTTGTTCATTCGATTTGGAAAGATTAAAGATAGAGTTGTGGAATTTATGGATTTATTTCGTATTGTAAGGCGGTATCGACTAAGGGGTGAAGGATTCGACGAAATCATTTTAACATCAAAAAACGAATGGCGAAGATGGAAGAGAAAGGATTTCAAATATGAATATCATTTCCGCCTCCTTAAAGACTTTTTCATAACGCGTTTCGGATATTAGATGGTACGTAATTTTATTTTGGAAAGTCATGTACAAGTTCGGCATTGTCCTTTAATTTCATATGCTCACCGAACTTCTGTCTCGTACAGTTTGGCATTGTCCTGTAATTTTATTACCTAACCGAACTGTTGTCTCGTACAGTTTGGCATTGTCCTGTAATTTTATTACCTAACCGAACTGTTGTCTCGTACAGTTCGGCATTGTCCTTTAATTTCAATTCCTAACCGAACTTCAATGTCAAATTCAGAGTTAAAATCTTAGGCTTCTGAACTACAGTTCGGTAACCTGGTATTATTCATCAACGTAACCGAACTCCTTGTTCGGTTACCTGGTACACTTTGTTAGGTTTCCGAACTATTATCTGGAAACTACATAAAATACTAACATTTACTCAAACATTAATACCACTTTTCAAAAAACATAGTATTCTATTGATAATCATACTTAGTTCCATTACATGTGTCATTTAATCATCCGCAAGTGAAACTTGACCTTCATGTACAATTTATTCCGACTTCTTCAAAGCATTCCACATCTCCATGTTAGGCTCATACATACACCAACCCAACATTCTATCCGGATTAAATGCAGGACAATAAGAGGTTCCACATATTGGAGGCAATGGACAATCAACTTTTAACCGGGGGCCTATAAAGTGGTTGTTGTTAATCAATGCCATCACACATGTCCTTCATTTGAGTAGCTCGACACATACGGCTGTTTTCGGGGTGAAGGTGAAACTAGCATATCTTGAGAAATAATGAACTACACAATTGAATGCCTCGGCGATTAAGTGTCCACATATAGGCATGCTCATCAAATAATCCGATATCATTGGATGGCCCCCATGAAGACGAAGTTGATACCTAACATATTGCTCATTGAGACTACCCTCCCCATCGCACAACATTGTCTTGTAAAAGTCCGGATTCCCCTTTAGTTGGTACACCAACCTTTGCCTTATATGAGTGATTGCACACCCATTATGTCGCTTCGCACCTTCGATGAAAGGCCCAAGTTTTTGATTGACAACATGAAAACCACAATTACCATCTGGAGGAACGTCGTCGGTGGATATAACGTATTCTCTAATGTATAAAGGTAGCTCATTCAAATAGTCTTGATTTGGAGCCTTAAGCTTCACGTCGCCAGAATATGGTTTGATGGGGCACATTGGAGACTTAAGCTTCACGTCTCCGGAATATGGTTGGCTTGGTTGTGATGGACACATCGGACCCTTTTTCTTCAAATCTCGCTCATTTGTTTCGCCTTTCCCCTCAATACTCCTACCCCGTTTCTTGGTTTTCTCCAAGTACATTGTCGCGGTATATTCATGGCCACAAGGATCTCTAGTATTTTCTTTTTTCTCACTTTTCTTCTTACGTAACACCTTTGTATATTCTCGTAGTTGCTTTTTAGTTTCTTATTTGCTTGGTCTACCTTTCGGTTTGCCTTTTGCCGGTTCATAGACATTCTCTTGCGTTTGTGGATATATAATTTTCCTCATGTCATCCCAAAAGATTTTTTTTTGGATCTTGTTCATGCCACGATACATCTCTAGTACGGTTCTACCCATCTCATTATCACCAAACTCTTCTTCGGCTTCTTCTCCCTTTGGAGGAGGGTTGAAACTTAGATGCTTCCAAAATGGATCAATGTAGCTTAAAGGGATTACGCCATGCTCGTAGTTGATTATCATATGGAGAAAAGGGAGTCACATAGACTTCTTCATGTTACATACACACACCTCATCCGCCTTGGTTTCCCACTTATCAATCAACTCGACTTCTATAATCAACAACTTCATACATTGCCGAGATACGTTGTAATGGATCCCCTTGAACAATGGGTGGTCGTCATATTTTCCGTTCATTTTGAATATACGTCTTTTTTGGAACTTCTCTTTAATTCTATCAATGTCACGCTTGAAATAATTTTCCATAGCATTCCACACGGTTACGAAGTTATCAACATATACAAAGAAATTCTTCTTCAACCGGTGGTGAGCCGACTCTACTAAACTTGTCTCTTGATTTCCCAAGTGTTTATATTGGTTGGTATAGGCATAAACAAACCTTTCTTTGTGTGGTTCCAACCATTGGCGAAGAACATACGATACAACACCGGGGTAATTGGGAGTATCCCAACAGGCGATAAACTCCGCAAGATTTAGATAATACTCTTCCTTAGTAAGGGACCCACACAATGATTCCCATTCACCGTTTAATGCAACCCATTTAGTGTAATTTATATAGTATTGTTTTTCAACTTTCTATTTTGCATCTGCTCGTTCTTTTTCCGGTAGCATCTTAATTTCTTGATATCCTATTTTCTTGGGTGGAAAAATTATTGGCTTGCACCTATTCATCAAATTACACCATATATGGAATGTACAAAGCATATTATGTGCTAGTAGGAACACTTCCTCTATTGCATTTATCAATGCGACATCATTATTCGTCACTATAACCCCGGGAATATCATCACCTCGGAAGATTGCCTTAACTTGTTTTAATGCCCAAATCTAACTAGGTTCTTGCTCATCTCTTAAGAAACAAAATTCCACGGTAAACGTTGACTTCGTCGAAGTACTCCCAACAATATTCAACAATGGCATGTCGTACTTGTTCGTCTTATAAGTGCAATCCATTATAGAACTTGATGAAAGCATTGAGCCAATTGAACACTCGTCGGATGCACAATAAAGAGTTGTGTTATCTCTCCTTCCGAATCCACATCCTTTTGAACCCCGTAGTTTTTCTCTTGGACAAAAAGAAACAATGGTTGCATTACTTGTCTATCTATCAATTCCTTCCTTCTAATTGTCTCAATTGCATTATAAATTGTGGACAAAGATGAGTGGTTATCCTTGTTATCCTCCTTTAGTATTTGAAGCATTTGAACCGTTGAAATACCTATTGTCCTCATTTTAGATACCTTGTCCATCTCTTTAGGAGTTAGCTTTGCCGCCATGAAATGTCCTTCAAGATGCTCCGGAAGAGGATGATTATGACAACCTTGCATAACCTTGTAGAGAACCCATCCACCCAAATCCTCATTGTAATTAAATGAAAGCTTGAATGGGAATTTAATATTCTTTGAGAAAGTTTTGTTCTTCCTATTTGTCTTTCCTTTATAAACATACCCCTTCCTCTTGTGGCTTTTCTCGGGATCACCGCTTCTCTCACAAACCATTACAAAGTGAGTTTTGCTTTCTATCCCATTCAATACTAATACGCACATGTCTTTTTGTGCATGTTGTCTAGCCCAACTCTTTGCATCTTCCGGATTTGTGAATACCAAGTCATTAATGTAGTGATGGGATGTGTCGTCGTACAAAATACCAACTGGGGAAGGTTGGTTTTCCATTGGTTCAATTGGATCAAATGGAACCTACAAGTAATAACACAACGTAAATACCATAAAAAATTAACATTTAAAAGTTCAGTAATCTAAATTTTTTATCGACCCTACCGAACAACAATTTCGGTTATGTAGTTTCCAGAAATATATTTGGGCCTTACCGAACTCGATCTTTAGATTTTCTATGTAAAAGTTCGGACATGAAACTGAAATACCCGACTAAACCGAACTCAAGGGTTCGTTTAGGAACGCTTTATACATATATTCTGCGACATTACCGAACAAAATGTTCGGTAACAAAAGTATTAATATCGACAAACCGAATTATGCACTGTAAACTCTATAATAAAAAGTTCGGTTACATGTTCTGGAAAACTCGTGGCCGAACTCTAAAAAACCACCATTAACATGTAGTTCGGTTACCTGCGTGTGCTAAATTTAGTAACCGAACTACACATTCAGAACGGTTCGGTTACCTCGCAAGCTAAATTGGGTAACAGAACTAGGTTGACCTAACCGAATTTTTTCCAGAATTTTGAGTTTGGCCAAATATTTGCACAATTCAAGCTACATTAACTAAATATGAGACATACCTGAGTACCCATAGCTTCATTTTCAGGTTGTGGCTGAAAAAATCCATCATTTGGTACGTTTGCTTGAGTTTGGGGCAAAACAAATTCATCATCTAACAAATAACTCATATTTAGATCATTAGAAGTATTGACAAATACACTATGAGGTGAAGGGGGTTCTGATTCTGAGGATGAGGTATCATCACATGAATCACCCAAATCATAATTACTAAACTCAAAAAAAGATTTTTTGGGTTTACCCATCTTTTTATTCTTCTTCTTCTTCTTCTTTCCTTCTTCTTCTACTTATTATCTCTCAATAATAATGTTATAACAAAACAATCCCACTAATATAACTAACTAATCACTAACTAATCAATTACTAATCATAACACTAACACTAATTAATCATCAAACTAAGTTAATCATTAAGGGTAAAGTAGGTATATAGAAAAAAAATCAGATAAGGGGTGATTGGAAATTACTACCAATAACCACCCCATAAACTTAAGAGTAGTCCCCCCTCCCCCAATTTTTTGAGTAGTCCCCAAAAAATCGTTCTTATTTTAGAAGTCATTTTGAGATAGACACAAATCTTAGAGATAGGTAAGAATCTTCCAAGATAGATACAAATATTGTGCAGATATACAAGGATATTTCAAGATATATTCAAATCATGTGAAGATATACAAGGATCTTTCAAGATAAACATAAATCTGTGGAAGATAGACATGGATCTTCAAGGATAAGTACAAATCTAGGTAGCTATTTTGGATAACTACAAATCTAGGGTTAACTACAACTAGATTTGGTTTTTGCCTATAAATAGAGGCTAAAATCCAACTCAAAGGACATGGAATTATGGGTTAGCTAGCCAAATTATTGTAATCCTCATATCAATATAATTTCTCCCCTACGGGGTTCCACCGTGGATGTAAGCATAACTTGCCGAACCACGTTAAATTCTTGTGTCTCTTTATATTTCTTCAATTTGTTTCATAACCCTAATTTATTTAATAATCATTAAATCATCGTGTTTAGTGCCTAGAATTAATTTTGGGTACAAACATTTGCGCCAACTAAGGGGATTCGTGTAAAAAAATTATTTTTTTCCATTGAGAAAGGTGTGGAACAATCATGCACGATTTCGATGCAAAAATCAGCAAAAAAAAACGGTTAGGGTTCAGAAAACAGTTGAAGAAACCGTTGCGAGGCTGAAATAAACCGTTACAAGGTTGAACAAACTGTTGCGAAGCAGTTGAAGAAACTGTTACGAACAGTTGAAGAAACCTTTACAATGAGGAAGAAACTGTTGCGAAGCTTAAATAAACCATTGCAAAATAGTGGAAGACCGTGACAAACAGTTGAAGAAAACGTTGCCAAAACCTAATCTTCATCCAACCTCGGGTACGACTTGTAATCCAACGAACGGGATCTGTTAGATCTACCAGATCATATTCGTACGATCTATTTAGCCTCCCATGCAACTTCAGATCCAGCGAATCGGATACGTCAGACTAAGAAGATCTGATCCGTACGTTGTCCACCAGCGCATCAAGCTTTCGATGCACCGAATCGGTTCGGAGAGTTTCAGCAAATCATATACAGACACGTATCAGTCCGGTCTGGTTCGGTAACGGTCCGAACACAGTGACGACACATCATCGACCACGTCACCAAAAGACACGTCATCTGGGACGTGTCAGCGTTTTCCAGCGCCACATCAGCAGCCGCCATGTCAGCAATTGTTGACACGTCATCAAATACCGCGATGTGAACGCTGTTCGTTGCCATGTCAGCAACCGAGACCAGTCAGTAGCTGCCACGTCAGCACCTGTTTCCACGCCGTCAACTGTCACAGTGTCGACGTTGTTTGTTGCCAAGTCAGCAACTGATTCCATTCAGCAGCTGCCACGTCACCAACTGTGTCCAGTCAGCATCCGCCACGTCAGCACCTGTTGCCACATCATTAACTGTCGCGGTGTCAACGCTGCTTTTGCCACATCAGCAACTGAGTCCAGTCAGTATATGCCACGTCAGCACCGCCATCCTAGTCAGCAGTGCCACGTCATTTTGTATCCAGTCGGTACTTCCACGTATGCAATAACACGTGCGCTTCGTTAAAATCTTGTTTCATCAAAACTTCTTCGTTTTAAGTCTGAATTGAGTGATTTTTGGCTCATTAGAATCGTCTTTCGATTTACTACAGCATGGAAGCAATATTTTATGTGTTCGAGAAACTTTTATATGCACTTGGGGCAACAACATGATCAAGTTCGAGGTACGTGGATAGATACCTAATCGATTTCAGGGTTCGTGATCAGCGACATGATCGAGTGCGAGATGAGGATTGCCTAGACCGTTCAATACTTAGCCTTGCATCATATCACAAGCACCTAAAGACTCACCTTGCATGTGTAAACATAAGTCTTGCTCTTATCGCAAGCATAAAATCTCGCCTTGCACGCGAGTATGAAAGATTTGCACCTTGGCAAGCATAAAGTCTCGTCTCAACCACGAGCCCAATGCCCGATATTGGTCCAAAGACTCGTACTCAACACAAGCAACATCCAGCCTGCCCGAGCAGCGAGCGCTTTAGCCTTGTTACATTGCGAGCAAACAGCCTTTCCCCAGCCGCAAGCACACACTACATTCCTTTCAAGACTCGACTAGCTCTCGAGCATCACAAGTCCACCACGTGGCTAAAAGTCTCGTCTAACACGTGAGCACATTTTATTGCAGGTTATTACAGTTGGGGGCGTCTTTGTAATATCCCTATTCACACTTGAGGGCGATTCCAAATGGAAAAATCACGATGGAACTAGAAATAAGATGGAAACGGAAAAGACACCTGATCATAAGCCCAGATCCATCTAGAAAGTCAGGAACGGATATAATAGATCTAGTTCCTGCTTCACATGGGGGCGTATTTTCTATTTGGGAATATCTCTACAGATATTTGGGGCGGCTAAAGTGACCCCGAGCATGCAATCAAAAGCAACTTGGTTAAAGAAGTCGAACAATAGGGACATCTTTTTCAGTATCATGGCAAGTAATGGGGGCGTCTAAGGTTGAAGGAACGAACACCTAGGGAGGTAAGTCCTCACCGATTGTTACATTATAAATCGATTTTATATTCACAATTTAGGGCACTTTCGCATGTATTTATTAAATAAATACTTGCGTTGTTTTTCTATAAAAGAGAAAAACAAAAACGAAGTGTTTTGCTTGTCAAGGAAATAGTTGCAATGTTTTTCTAGAAAAGAGAAAAACAAAGACGAAGTGTTTTGACAGAAGTACTTCAAGAATAAGAGTAAAATGTTTCAACAAAAGATGAAGCAAAAGGAAATATATGACAAAAATCTATAGCCGGTCAACCTGTACACTGGAGATTGTCGTACATTCGTTATTCGCAGGCATAAGAGGTTTGAGTCAGCAAATTCTACGCCGGTACGAGAGCATGTAGGAAATCACTGTGCCTAACAAGTTACAGGAGAAACCTGCATTCGAGTGAGTTCTGGAAATATCTTACCAAAGAGAAGGATAAAAATGTGCCAAAACAAGACTGAAGTAGCTGGGAAATTAACGTGCCTGGTTATCCACTGGTGGTAACTGCATCCGAACAAGTGGAAAACAGATAAATAAAATGATATTCTATGAAAGATAAACAACAAAGTGGCTGGTCACTAACTCCAGGTCAAAACAAGGAAGTGCTAACGGAAAGCACATCTATACGTCAATCCTCATATGCCGGTACGTGCGTAAATTTATATAAGAAATTTTTTTAGTACATTACTGGTACTTTGAACATGTTTCCAGTGTGCTAGGTACCTGCAGTATGAGGGTGCATGGAAATTTTAAAGTATACTTAGAAATGTTGACATAAACCGGGGGGCACTCCGAAAAGTTAGCAACGCTAAATTCGCGGCAAGATGATCGTAAAAGTAACGGGGTCATCGTAGGCACACTACGATGGACAGTCGGGATTATACTCTTCTTAATTCTTCAACAAGTTGATAATTAAGAGGGGGCGATGTTTGTACCCTATTAAAATAGAGTACGTGCGAACCGCACAAGCTATTTGATGTCGGTAAAACGTGGGTTTATTGTGGAAACCCACATGGCTTATTGTGGAACCCAAAATGGTTTATTGTGGAAACCCGTTGGTTTATTGTGGAAACCCACATGGCTTATTGTGGAAGCCAAAATGGGTTTATTGTGGATACCCACATGGCTTATTGTGGAAGCCAAAACGGGTTTATTGTGGAAACCCACATGGCTTATTATGGAAGCCTAATACTGTTTATTGTGGAAACCCGTGGGTTTATTGTGGAAACCCACATGGTTTAATATAGAGGCCCAGTCTAGCTTATTATGGACGCCTAAAAGACTTATTTTATAAGTCATTTTGAGATAGACACAAATCTTGGGAGATAGATAAGAATCTTCCAAGATAGATACAATATTGTGCATATATACAAGGATCTTTCAAGATATATTCAAATCATGTGAAGATATACAAGGATCTTTCAAGATAAACATAAATCTGTGGAAGATAGACATGGATCTTCAAGGATAAGTACAAATCTAGGTAGCTATTTTGGATAACTACAAATCTATGGTTAACAAACTAGATTTGGTTTTTGCCTATAAATAAAGGTCAAAATCCAAATCAAAGGACATGGAATTATGGGTTAGCTAGCCAAATTATTGTAATCCTCATATCAATACAATTTCTCCCCTACGGAGTTCCACCGTGGATGTAGGAACAACTTTCGGAACCACGTTAAATTCTTGTGTCTCTTTATTTTTCTTCAATTTGTTTCATAACCCTAATTTATTTAATCATCATCAAATCATCGTGTTTAGTGCCTAAAATTAATTTTGGGTACAAACAGTGGGTAAGTCAAACCCCAAGAAGATAGCAAGATCCAGGGATTAAATAAGGAAGTTGACTATAACTAGAACTTATTCAAATAAAACCCCACTATCTTACGTGTTCCTAAAACAACAAACAACAATGTAAAAATCATATGAGAAAATCAAAAACCTGCAGCGCTGCGCCTACTCGAGCATGTTGATGAACAAATACCTCAATTAAATGAAGAACATTTTACAAAAATTTCAGAAGAAGACGGTAGAAGGTTGGACAAAGAGATAACATAAGAAGAAGTTTGGTGTTCAATTAAAGATTTTAAGACCAACAAATCTCCTGGTCCAGATGATTACAGCAGGGACTTCTTCAAAGTTTCTTGGCACATCATCAAAAAAGACTTTATGGATGTAGTCAATGAAATTCATCAAAATGATAGATTGGATTGGAGAACAAACTTCTCCTTTATCAGTTTACTTCCCAAAAAGGATTAAATTGGCTCTCCACAAGACTTTAGACCAATCATCTTGGTCGGTAGCATCTACAAAGTGATTTATAAAGTGCTTACATAGAGATTAAATTCAGTTCTACCTCAAATCATTTTAGAAAATCAAGGGGCTTTCATTAAGGATAAACAAATACTAGATTGCAGGTGAGCTCATAAATTCCAAATTGAAATCCAAGAAACCAAGAATCATGTGCAAGTTCGACATACAAAAGACCTTCGACAATGCGGGATGGCACACAATACAAAGGGTACTACATTGCTCAGGTTTTGGAAATAAATGGATTATGTGGTGTGTTACTTCTGCACAACACTCAATTTTAGTAAATGACAGTTCTTCTGAGAGATTCAAACCTCAAAAAGGGTTGAGACAAGGAGACTCACTCTCCCATTTTCTATTCATGTTGGTAGCTGAAATTTTTACTAAACTCATGTAGCAAGCAATGAACCTAAACATGATTTCTGGTTTTTGCATCAACAATAGCATCAAGATTATTTCTCATCTTCAGTATGTGATAGACCCATTTTTGTGTCCGATTTGTCTCGATTCTGTATATTGTTAGGGCTCATTTTTGTACTTATTATGGTGTTTTATTTATTTGTAGGTATATTTGGCTAATAAACATTTTTGGAAAAAATTGGCTCGAAAAGTTGTCGGAAAGCACCCGGAGGACATTTGCTATTCGGACTCTCACTTTGGATAAGGGGTAACCTAATTACTAAGGGGCATCCCATTTCCAGGCAGTTGCTAATCGCACGCCTACTCTGGATAAGGGGCAACCATCTCTAACATTAAAAAAAAAGGATTTTGGCGGGAAAAAAGTGTAGTTAAAGAGCAGTTTTGGCAATCGTGATTTGGAGGAGTTTGAGGTCGATTAAACCTCTGATTTTCATAGGATAGACTCCTTATGGGTCTAGGAATCTGATATGGATGTTTAAATCGATTAGATTGGGCTCAATCGACGGATTTTTCTCACAATAAGAAAATATGGAAAGTCACGTGTGTGACCTGTTTTAGGGAATTTTAGAGAGGTTAAAACGATGTAAACCTTCCAAAAGATTTGTATCTATCTAAGGAAGAGTTTAGAATAAAAAGGAAAGCTCAGTAGAAATCCTAAAACAAGAAATTGTTGCAACTTGGCCGTGAAGAGAAGGAAAAAGATTTTGGAAGATTTGGGAGATATTTAATCGGTATTTTTGATATAAATAGATGTATTGGGTCATATAGAAGAGGTGTCGAGAGTTTGGGAACCTATGGAGAGCCATAGAAGAAGAAATCAGATCTTTACCAAACTCTGTTTCTGCTGCTGCTGCTGCTGTTGAAGAAGAAGAACAGCTGAAGAACATTGACCCTCGGTAGACAGTCGCAGAAAAGTGTCACTGTTTAACAGCTGAAGAACATTAAGATGTTCAGGTCAGTCTTAAATCAGCGACAAAGCAACAGTTTTTCTGTAACAGTTCCATTGTAACAGCTGTTTTGCAACACCAATACATTGTTGCAAACAGTCTGTGTTATTAATTTCACTCTTTTAATCATCTTTTGAGCAACAAACACATATTTTGAGATCATGATTAATATGAGGAGCTAAACCACATTGCTGAGGCGATAGAGGAAGCTATTTTTCCAACAAAAAAGTGGTATATTCTATTTTATCTTTTTATTTGCAATAATTATATGATTATTTGCCTTGAACTATTATTGAATATGATTTTTATTTGAGTGATTTTGATCTATTTTGATGGAGTATGCTTAGTTTTAATACTTTTGATGCTTCATACTTGGTATTTACAATTATTACTTTTGAAAATCTACTTGTTGCAATATTTTAGAATCAAATTAAACAAGAAAATTGCATAAATATAAGTATTGGTTTAATCACTTTGAACTTGGAAAATAGTGGAATCTTAGCCTCAGTGTTTCTTTTATTATTGATATCATCTTTGATTGAGTTTGCAATAATTTTTAGTGAGTTTTCTATTTTAATATTAGGAATTAAGTCTAATTAATATCCTTCACAAGTCTGAGAATCGAACCACTTTTACCACTATCTACAAATCAAATCAGTATGCTGATGAGAATTTATTACTCATTCTGCAAGTGTTTGAAGGCATTACTGGACTTCCCTGTCAACTTGGATAAAAGTTCAGTCATAAGTATTGGAGCTGATGACTGCATTGAAGATGTGGCTGATATTTAAATTGTAAGACTGAAACTCTCCCTTTCAAATACTTAGGCTTCCCAGTTGGTGCTACTAGAAGAAACTG
>NC_039363.1:120168647-120168780 GCF_003573695.1 Papaver somniferum | reverse complement strand
CTTAGTTTTAATACTTTTGATGCTTCATACTTGGTATTTACAATTATTACTTTTGAAAATCTACTTGTTGCAATATTTTAGAATCAAATTAAACAAGAAAATTGCATAAATATAAGTATTGGTTTAATCACTT
>NC_039363.1:120080651-120168637 GCF_003573695.1 Papaver somniferum | reverse complement strand
TAAAAGTTCAGTCATAAGTATTGGAGCTGATGACTGCATTGAAGATGTGGCTGATATTTAAATTGTAAGACTGAAACTCTCCCTTTCAAATACTTAGGCTTCCCAGTTGGTGCTACTAGAAGAAACTGCTTTATTTGGGACATTGTGATTGAAAAATTTCAAAAGAAACTTACTCCATGGAGGAGGAGATACTTTACGAAAGTCATTTTCTCCAGGTCAAAAAGTTCTTCTGTATGACACTCGTTTGCATCTATTCCCCGGGAAGTTGCGCTCTCGGTGGGCCGGTCCTTTTGTGGTCCTTACTTTTTTTCCTCATGGCGCTGTTGAGATTGAGACACCAGATGGTAGTAGTTCTTCGAAGGTTAACGGTCAGCGATTGAATCCCTTTTTAGAGCCTTTTCCTACAGGTGATGTTGAGGAGGTCCCTCTGGAGGACCCTGTTTACGTTGATTGACCATCGAGGCGATTTTGTATGTTGTATAATATTTTTTTAGGTTTTTGGTTACACTTCACCCAGGTACTATCTTTCCGACTTCTCTCTTTACTATTTCCTCTTGTTACTTATATTTTTGGTACTGTTCTTTGATTAGAAACATTGAGGACTATGTTAGATTTAAGTTTGGGGGTGGGGTAGAACTTTTTGTTACATTTTCGTTGCAAGAAATAAACTCCAGAGCCTAGAAATTTATCCCTATTAAGGATGGCACTAACCAATCTAAGTGGATGGAAGCATTTTGGTTGTAGGAGTTGAGGAACCAATCTGACTAGATGGCAACATCTAAAGAGTCTATTCATAAAACCACAGAGCTCAGGTGTTAGAAATAACATGATAGTTTCACCATATCTCGTTGAGTCCTTTTCACTTCTGTTTTTATTTTGTTTTGTTTTTAAACTATGTTTCTCTAGGTGATTAGGTGGGGCTCACGATTCAAGTTGTTACCAATGCTAGGGTGAATTAGAGTGATTGAGATGCAAAAAAAAAAAAAAAGACCAGACCATCTGACCAACTGGAATAAATTCAATAAAGTCGACCACTGGAACCCTTGTATATGCCAGTTGTGTTGACCTAGAGTTAGGATTATCAATCAATGGTTCCCTTGTATATGCCAGTGTGTTGATATTATTCAGACTAGTATCTCAGTCCATTAGGATAGGTTCATTTTGGCGGAGGCCTTCAGACATATATGAGAAACACCGTTCACCTAGTAAACATCAAAACCATCTATGTTTTTCTATATCCATCTTCTTGATCTATCCATGTGATTAGTTTTGACTCCGGATATTGATGTCCATAGTGCGACTATCTGAGTAGAGCTCTGTCACTTCATATGAATTTTAGTATGCTTGAGTACAAACTCGTGTACAACAATTGGAATTTCGCATCAGGGTACTTCCTCCTGTAGTCAATAAGTATGCCAACCAAGGAGATTCTTTAGTGCATTCCAAGGTTCTGTGTAGATAGCTAGGGTCTGGAGTAAAAAGGTTTTGTGGGTATACCTCTGGTAAGCCCTCCGGAGACAACACTCCTCCACTAGGGACACCTAGGGGTTTAAAGTCTTATTGCATACGCTAAATGCAATCGACGATGCCTACGACAGTGAGTTAGGATTTTATTTCTATTTTATTTTTGCTCGAGGACTAGCAAATAATAGGTTTGGGGGAATTTGATAGACACATCTTTGTGTCCGATTTGTCTCGATTCTATATATTGTTAGGGCTCATTTTTGTACTTATTATGGTGTTTTATTTATTTGTAGGTATTTTTGGCTAATAAACATTTTTGGAAAAAATTGGCTCGAAAAGTTGTAGGAAAGCACCCGGAGGACATTTGCTATTCGGACTCTCACTTTGGATAAGGGGTAACCTAATTACTAAGGGGAATCTCATTTCCAGGCAGTTTCTAATCGCACCCCAACTCTGGATAAGGGGCAACCATCTTCAACATTAAAAAAAAAAGGATTTTGGCGGGAAAAAAGTGTAGTTAAAGAGCAGTTTTGGCAATCGTGATTTGGAGGAGTTTGAGGTCGATTAAACCTATGATTTTCATAGGATAGACTCCTTATGGGTCTAGGAATCTGATATGGGTGTTTAAATCGATTAGATTGGGCTCAATCGACGGATTTTTCTCACAATAAGAAAATATGGAAAGTCACGTGTGTGACCTGTTTTAGGGAATTTTAGAGAGATTAAAACGCTGTAAACCTTCCCAAGGATTTGTATCTATCTAAGGAATAGTTTAAAATAAAAAGGAAAGCGCAGAAACGCGTAGAAATCCTAAAACAAGAAACTATCGCAACTTGGCTGTGAAGAGAAAGAAAGAGATTTTGGAAGATTTGGGAGAGACTTAATCGGTATTTTTGATATAAATAGATGTATTGGGTCATATAGAAGAGGTGTCGAGAGTTTGGGAACCTAAGGAGAGCCAGAGAAGAAGAAATCAGAGTTTTACCAAACTCTGTTTCTGCTGCTGCTGTTGTTGAAGAAGAAGAACAGCTGGAGAACATTGACCCTCAGTAGACAGTCGCAGAAAAGTATCACTGTTTAACAACTGAAGAACATTAAGCTGTTCAGGGCAGTCTTAAATCAGCGACAAAGCAACAGTTTTTCTTTAACAGTTCCATTGTAACAGTTATTTTTCAACACCAATACACTGTTGCAAACAGTCTGTGTTATTAATTTTCACTCTTTTAATCATATTTTAAGCAACAAACACATATTTTGAGATCATGATTAATATGAGGAGCTAAACCACATTGTTGAGGCGATAGAGGAAGCTATTTTTCCAACAAAAAAGTGTTATATTCTATTTTATCTTTTTATTTGTAATAATTATATGATTATTTGCCTTGAACTATTATTGAATATGATTTTTATTTGAGTGATTGTGATCTATTTTGATGGAGTATGCTTAGTTTTAATACTTTTGATGCTTCATACTTGGTATTTACAATTATTACTTTTGAAAATCTACTTGTTGCAATATTTTAGAATCAAATTAAACAAGAAAATTGCATAAATATAAGTATTGGTTTAATCACTTTGAACTTGGAAAATAGTGGAATCTTAGCCTGAGTGTTTCTTCTAGTATTGATATCATCTTTGGTTGAGTTTGCTATAATTTTTAGTGAGTTTTCTATTTTAATATTAGGATTTAAGTCTAATTAATATCCTTCACAAGTCTGAGAATTAAACCACTTTTACCACTATCTACAAATCACATCAGTATGCTGATGATACCCTTGTTTTTTTAAATGGATCAATAGAAGAAGATGAGAATTTATTACTCATTCTGCAAGTGTTTGAAGGCATTACTGGACTTCCCTGTCAACTTGGCTAAAAGTTCAGTCATAAGTATTGGAGCTGATGACTGCATTGAAGATGTGGCTGATATTTAAATTGTAAGACTGAAACTCTCCCTTTCAAATACTTAGGTTTCCCAGTTGGTGCTACTAGAAGAAACTGCTTTATTTGGGACATTGTGATTGAAAAATTTCAAAAGAAACTTGCTCCATGGAGGAGGAGATACTCTACTAAAGCAGGTGGAATTGTTATTATAAAGACATCATTATCTAGTCTTCCAATATATTTCATGTCCTCATTCCTATGCCTGTCAAGGATGAGAATAAGTTGAACCAACTTATGAGAGCATTTCTTTGGGGGTCAACTACTGAAAGAAAGAAGATTAGTTGGGTGGCGTGGAATAGGGTTAGACCAAAAAAAAGAAGGAGGTCTTGGAATTAGGAATCTAAGACAAACAAGCAAAGCTCTTATTTCCAAATGGATCCGGAGATTTTCAACTGAGAAGAATCACTTGTGGAGAAAACTTATACTCCCCCCGTCCCAAATTAGATGAGCTAGTTGTAGTTTGCATAATTTTTAAGGCAAGGAGGAAAGGGGAGTATGATTAAGTGTTTTTTACAATTATACCTTTATGGATAATAATTAGTAAAACTTAGAAACTATTTATCTCTTAAACTATACCACGGTTTTTCCGTAAACTTTATACCGTTGAAAAGCATTTTAAAACACCTACTCAACGAATATAAACATGGCTATCAAATTATATATATTTCTTATAAAAACAATAATCAATTAAAAGGATAATTTAGAAATACCCCCATGATTAGTGAAATAGCTCATCTATTTTGGGACAAACTTTAAAACCAACTAGCTCATCCAATTTGGGACGGAGGGAGTACAATCTAAAATGAACGGAAAACAAGAGGATCTAATGGTAAAAGACTCTTCTTTGCCTCAAGGAAGAGGAGTTTAGAAAGGAATTCAACAACAAAATATGTGGTGGAAGGAATGACACAACTGGCAATTAACAATGGTGCAGCAATATCTTTTTGGTGGGATAAATGGAAGGACAATCAATCATTGAAAAGTAAGTTTCCCAATATTTTTAAAATTTCTGTACAAAAAAATGTCAGCTTACAAGAGATGATTTTAACAATACTTGGAACATACAACTCAAAAGAAATATAAATCATTCAGAAGAGCTTGAAGTTCTGCAGCTTTTTGAATGGTTAGGATCTCCTCCACCTCATACTGAGCAAGAAGATGAATTACATTGTAGCCGTCCAGGGGCTTCTTCCCCCAAAAATGCTACAACTGGCTCCTGGATCAACAACCACTAATCACCCCAGCTTTGTCACCTTTCCAATGCATTTGGGTAAAATTTGTGCCTCTTAAAACTCAAGCTTTTCTTTGGCTTGCGGCATAAAATGCAATCCATACAACTGATAATCTAGTGAGAAGAGGATGCAACTTTCAGAATGTAATGTGTGATTTCTGCAATTCGGTCCCAGAATCTATCAATCATCTACTATTGTATTGTAGCTACTCTCGCAAAATTTGGTCATACTTTATTGGAGGTTTTAATGTGAGTTGGGTTACATCTGGTTTTATAGAAGCGCAACTTTTGGCATGGAAATTCAGACGAGGTCGTAATAGAGGAAGGAAATTTTGATCTATTCTTATCTTTGCCATTGTCATAGCTATATGGGAAGAAAGAAACCGCTGGGTTATGGCAAATAAACCTCATCGAGCTGAAGGAATAATCATTAATGAAGTTAAAACTTTGATCTTCAATTGGGGCAGTGTAGAAAAATGGTTTTGGGGTAATTCATTTAAAGATCTTGTCAAGCATTGGAAAGTTATAATAGATAGCATGTAAATCTCTGTAATACTAAAATGGAGACCTTTGGTATTATTACATTATCTTTTTATACTAGTACAACTATTTCCACGGTGGGAAGGCCGATCGAAGAAGAATCTGAAGATGGGGTTTGTTTGCGATTATTTTCGTCCTCTTTCAGAAAAAATGATATTTTCGCTCCGTTTCAGAAAAAGTGATACTCTCACCTCGTTTCAAAAAAGTGATATTTTCGCCCCGTTTCACAAAAAGTGATACTTTCACCCTGTTTTAGAAAAAGTAAAACTTTCACCCCCGTTTCGGAAAAGTGACAATTTCGTCCCGTTTCGGGGAGAGTGATACTTTCGCTCCGTTTCAGAAAAAGTGTCATTCTGAAAACGGAGCGAAAGTATCACTTACCCGAAACATAGAGAAAGTGTCACTTTCCCGAAACGTAGTGAAAGTATCACTTTTCCCAAAACTGAGCGAAAGTATCACTTTTCCTGAAACAGAATGTGAATGTATCACTTTTTCTGAAACAGAAAATTAGTAGATCCGTAAACCAAAATATGGTTACATTTGCATGATGTGTTACACACCCTTTGTGGTGGTTTGCATAATGGTTGTGCATTCAACTTTCGAGAATTGTGCCTAAAGTGAAAGTATCACTTTTCTTGAAACGGAAAAAGTATATCGTTTATTCTTTGCAACGAAAAATTAGTTGATGCATAAATCAAAATATGGATACATAAAGTATTATATATCTTTGTGATGGTTTGCATAATAGATATACATCTAATTTTCTAAAATAGTGCCTAAAATGATAAATATCTCCGAATTTTTCGTAAAAACTCTAAATTTGATATTACTGTTTGTACTCATTGCGTAGATTTTTGTATAATCTTTCCAACGAGATAAAATTTGTAAAATTCCAAGACGCGATTTTTAGATATGTTATATAAAAGTTTGATTGACAATTATACCCCTAAAAATAGGATACATAAGAAAATAATACAACTTGACACTTATATCTATTTTCCCTTCCTCTTTTGTTAATTTACAATTCATTTAAAGATCTTGTTACACATTTGAAAGTTATAATAGATAGTATGTAAATCTCTATAACACTAAAATGGGGAGCTTTGGTCTTATTACATTTTTTTTTATACAATTTCAACCATACTCGTCAAAAAAAAAAAAAACCAAGGCAAGGCCTCGAGGGGCAGTCATACTCTAACATTGTGTCTTGAATGACTCCAACAACAGAACCACCATGTTATGACCCCTCAGCTGCCCTTAACATGACGGAGAGTGTAATGATCTGGCAGTCACTAGTGAGCCGTAAAAATTTATTACTGTTTCTTTACTGTTGTTTTTACTTTGTAAACCAACGTATACGCAAACTACACGTGTTGGTTCATTATTAGGTAGGGTTTTTTATTAGGGTTTCCCCTTCGGTATTTAAGAGAGTTGTATTGAGATCTGTTTTGGTCATGAATGAAAAACTAAACTGAGGCTGCGCTCATTGAGTGTGGAGGTTACCAAATCTATCGTCCTTCCCTGTTACTAGTTCTATCAATTAGTCTTGTCAATATCACGTGGTACTTGACAATTGGTATCATCCAGACGATCTCTCTTCATCATCTACAATGACAGGACCTACCATTAAAGATGTTGATAACAAAGTTGTTGAGATGACATCGATGTTACATACGCTCACGGATCTTCACATCAAGGAATCTGCAGAGCGTGCTGCTGCTGCAAAAAAGCAATCTGAAGAGATGAGCTTACTTATTGCTTCCATAAATAATCTGTCAGCAAGTATTAAAAACAATACTCCTGTAAATCCAACCTCACCTGAATCTAGTCAGGGTTCTCACAACAATAACCACATACCACAGGATTCTCATTTCAAAACCCCAAAAATTGATTTTTCTAAATTTAATGGTGATAATTCTCGTTGTTGGGTACGAAAGTGTGAAAGATTCTTTTTCCTCAAATCTGTGCCATCCAATCAATAAACAGAGGTAGATGCTATGTATCTAGAGGGTAAAGCTGACTCATGGTTTTACGATTTTCATACGGGTAAACCTTATATATCTTCGTCTGATTTGTCTTCGGCTCTATGTGAACGTTTCGAAGATCTAGCTAATGAGAACTTTGTAGGCTGCTTTAATAAGTTATCACAAATTACTACTGTTGATGATTACTTTGATAAATTTGAACCTCTTAAAACCGTTATGCTTTTTAACAATCCCATACTCAAGGAAGAGTATTTTATTATGAGATTTATAGGGGGTTGAAAGATATCATTAAATATGTTGTAGAGATGCATAAACCTACCACCCTGTCACAAGATTTTTATCTAGCATGCCTACAAGAGAGTTCCCTCACCTATCAACCCACCAAAACCCATTTTTACAAATACCCCACAACCACCACATACTTGAACAAATTTTCACCCACACCACAAAAACCCTCCACCATCTCACCCCCACCCAACAACACATTTTCTCTTCCACCTCCTTCATCTAACCCACCAAACAAATCTATTTACATTCAACCTCCAATTAGGCGTCTATCAAGGGACCAACAAGAAAAACGCAGAGCTTAAGGCCTATGCTACAATTGTGATGACAAGTATACTCCTGGTCATCGTTCTAAACCTCAAAAATTGTTCATGGTCCTCACAGAAGAAGAACCATCTGAGTCCACTCAATCTCCACCTACCACAGAGAGATCTGATTCTCTCATCGAGTCAGACATTGAGATTTCTTTGCACGCTCTAATAGGAGTAACAAGTGCTGGTACTATTAGAATTCCAGGGTTTGTGAAAAAATCATGTTGTCACCATCCTAGTGGATACAGGGAGCACCCACAACTTCATAGATTCAACATTGGTCAATCAATTGGGGTATGAGATTCAACCCACAACTCACATGCTTGTCACTGTGGAAAATGGAGCTAGGACAACTAGTACTGGAGTATGCGATGAACTTCATTGGCAAATGCATGATCAAGAATTTTGTGGATATTTAAGACTATTTCAACTTGGTGGTTGTGACATAGTCTTATGAGCAGATTGGCTCAACACTCTTGGAGATGTCACATTCAACTTAGCTAAACTCTCAATCTCCTTCCTTCATCAAAATCAACTTATTACTCTTCAGGGATCTACATTTAAGCCATCCATGATGATGATCAGTGGGAGTGCAATGAAAAGATTCTTAAAAAATAATACCCCTGCATTAGTGGGCCAATTTTTTTACATTAATGCCACACCTACACCAACTGAAACTCCCCCTGAAGTACTACCCCTTCTTGATGAGTTCAAAGATGTTTTTGCAGAACCCACCCAACTTCCTCCTCAAAGAAGTTTGGATCACAAAATTCAGTTAAAACCCAATGCTCCTTCTGTCTCTCTTAGACCATACAAATGCCCTTATGTGCATAAATCAGTGGTAAAATCTTAAGTGTAGAACATGCTCCAAGATCGCATCATTCAAGACAGCCAAAGTCCATTTGCTTCTCCCATTTTGCTGGTCAAGAATAAAGGTAACACATGGAGATTATGTGTTGACTACAGGAAGCTCAATGTCATAACAATTAAAGATAAGTTCTATGGATGAATTACTAGATAAATTACATGGTGCTATCATCTTTACTAAGCTGGATTTAAGATCTGATTACTACCAAATTAGAATGCATGTACGGGCTGTCGTAGGCTCAACAAATTAATAAATATATTTCTCACTAATTAACTGGTAATATAGCTGTAGTAAGAGAACGTTCCCACAGAGAGATGTGTAATTGATAGGTTATTTGTATTAGTAAAACAAAGTAAATAACAAAGGAGGGTTTTGTTGTGAGATAAATAGAAATACAATAAAGAAAAAAAAAATGATTAAGGAATCCTTCGCCATTACCAAGCGTTCACAGGATCAGAATACTTATCTATCGTTCATAAGAACCATTCATCACCAACCGTAGAATAACATCTAGAGCAGTGTTATCCCCAAATCTCCTTGTGTAACTTGATACCGAAGCGCTCGCATATCAAGTTATATCCAACTGAATCACCAAGTAGTAGCGCACTCAAGGTGTAACCCAATCGGCTGCTTTAAGCTATGTGAACTTGGATTGATCCTAGCAGTTAGACTCTTAGCGCAAGGTCCACTTACTAGTGTTGTCTTCACACACGATTTCTCCACAAAATCCCTCTGCGAGGTCTCATGTTCTCTACTTGTGTAAGGGTCATTCAACAATTACACAGATATCCTAACCCATTACTAGAAATAGAATGATCAATAGATTAATATAGAGTGCACTCCAAACAATCTAATAAATCGATCATAAACCCTAGATATAGTAAAAACAAACGATGATGATTAAAACTCTCGATAGATTTGTATTAATAATAAAGCTTCACGCTTAGAACATTGAATTCATCCTTAATCAACAAAGGATTTAGCTACTCATATTACAAAGAAGATGAATAATGGTGGTTTCCCCCTAAAGGGGTAAACCCTAGGTTTAGATGTAACACTTGTGATATGAGATTCGAAAATTGAATGATCCTATTTTACATAACCTAATACCTTTTTATAGGTTTACATTACTTGGCTTCCAAGTATTTACTTCGGTTCAAGAAACCCGACCCGAAATAAAGAATCCAAATGTTTCCAATTTGCTAAGTTCGCGAACCCAAAAGTAATAATACGAATACATGCAAGAATAATAGCTAAAACAAGTATATAATGGATACTATAATCCTATGAATTATGCACTTATCAAATTTCCCCACACTTAGATTTTGCTAGTCCTCGAGAAAACTAAATAAAACTAATCCTAAATACAACAACTCCATGTCGCGAGGATACGGTTACTCTTAGCATGAATAACATGCCTTTAAATCCGTAGGTGTCCCTAGTGAACGAGTTATAGTCTCGTGAGGGCTTACAAGAGGTATACCCACAAAACCTACTCCAATTTCTCTCCTTGGAAGAACCACTAAGGATAGACACAAAGAAAAAAGCCAAATAATTAGCTTGCATATGTTCTTTAGCTGCAAACATCCCACACACATTCCAATCATCACACATAAGCAATTACTTACGTATGTCATTCAACATGATTGCAAAACTTTACTAAGATAGTCTTCGTACTTGTTGCAATGTTTGTCACAACACTCGCATACTGAAATCACATGGATAGATAAGTAAATGGAAATAGAAAAGTGAAGTGTGCAAATGTTGACTAAAGTGAAAGATGTTACCCATAATACTTGTATGAATGTCGTCAAAGGATCCTTATTTATAACACAATAGTTGAGAGAAGCACCCATTTAACTCGACCACATGATTAGATACTCTAAGTGCATGTTCCTTTTCTGCAAGTACATTATAGTTGCCTTGGATCATGCGTTCCACGCTTGCTTAGGCGACGGAGACAGGGACAGCGTTTCACACATACTGCTATCCAAGTGTCAAGAACCTCATCAATAGTCTTTTGACTTGCTATATAATTATGATATGGTTTTTGTTTTTATCGACTATGATTAGTCCGAAATTCCGGACCTATCATTTACTAATGTCAATAAAAGAAGAGGAGCCTTATATATGTTTTTTTTTCTTTTTCGGCTCACCCTTTATGAGTGCAAGACAATTTTATTATGGGGCTTTTATATACTCAACCAATGGTTACCTTGATACAACATCCACGACAGTATCAGGATCCCACCATATCACTTTAGAGAAACATATAACTGCAAAAATAAAAAGAAAGTGATCCAGTAATAATTAATTGCGAGGATAAATCTTTCAAACGACTACCATAGCTTAGTTTTGCATTCAATTATGAACATATATTTAAGGATTGAAATAAATGGAACTTAATTTATAGCCGTCAAAACTGTTTCAACCTTAAAAGGTTTAGAGTATCATCCTAAATAGCTCATAATTAACTCTAAAAGATGAAGTCTCAAGAATGCAAGAAATCAAAGAGTACGATTTTTATTTTTATTTTTATGTGCAAGCTAAACATGCTTAACTACTCCCCCACACTTAAACTCAACATTGTCCTCAATGATCAAAACCGAAAATTCTGATTTCTGACATAACAGCAAATTAAACTCAAAAACTGTACCAATGGGTAGGGAACTAGGAAAAGCATCCTAATCGAAAGTTTTTCTCCTACGTCTTTTATATGAGGTGTCAAAAGGGAACAGTGTTTCGATAAATGGCCTGACTTTTATGGCTTCCGGACTGACTGACATGCAATCTGGAAAATACCGAAACTCAAATGTCCAGGCCTATCTCTCCAACTTAACAGACTCCAAATTCAAACTTTATTTTTGTAAAATAAAGGTATGTCTGTCCTCTTTAAAAGTTGGGGTCAACCACTCAAATCGGACTTCGTATGAAGTCTCAAGAGCTATTTTCGTAACAAGTGCGCAGTCAGAATTTTTCTGACGAGAATTCGTCAAAACTTTCATTATGGATATATGACTTTGTAAAATATAAGATGGGAATACAAGATATGATTGAAAAACTAAGAAAATTAAAAACAAAATGGATAGAGATACAAAACCGATGGGTTGCCTCCCACGAAGCGCTTGGTTTAACGTCGTCAAAGCCCGAAGTTATTGTTATCGTACGTACACCAATAATCTGAAAATTTGGTAATCCTTCCAAATAACAATCTGCAATTCAAATAATAGCTTCACAAAAACATTAGCACAAGAAATAAATATCGAAGCTATCTCTTTATCAAAGTTTCCCCCACACTTAGTCCTTTCTACACTCGGAAGTGAGTAGAGAACATAGAATTCGGGAACTTCAATAGGTTCCTCAGCTTGGTGAACCTGCAAAATCTTAGAATAAAAAACATCAAGTGGGGGATACTTAGAAGCAAAAAAATCCTTTAAAACTTTTGAAGCATACAACTCCAATCCTAGGTGAGATATTTTCTTAAAAGTTGGGTTAACAAGTCTTTTAGAATCTACTTCGATTAGAGGAACACGATCAATAAATATAGAATTATGCAAAGGATTAGACAAACCTTGTACCGGATCCTCATTAATTATATCCAATGAATTATTTACCTCAAGTATATCGTGGTCCTCTATCAAACTATTGTTATCTAGATCAATTGGGTCTTCCACGACTTCAATCAATTTGGTTTCATTCTCAATATCCATCTCTTCAACAACCTCGTCATCCGAATCGGAATCCGAATCAAATTCCGCTCTCATGAACTCTTCCTCGGTATAAATTTTTGGGTATTCTGCATGAGTCTCTGTTGAGGGAATGATTGGGTCTACTTCTTGCAAATCAATCGGCCTAAAAACATTGTAATATGGATTTTCATTGTAACGCTGATATGCATTTGAATATGTCACACTGTTCATAACAATGGTTCGGTCATACCAAGGCTCTTCCTTTTGAATAGGCGAATGATCATTATTACGATCCGGAGTTGGTATAACTTCATCATTGTTATAAGAAATTTCCAAAGGTTGCTCATCTTCAAAATATTTGTTTTTGTCCTCAGAAATTTTAGAATTTGTTTGGTTTTGAGGCCAAACTTCTTCCTCATTCCTATTCTCAATGAGTTGAACAGTTTGTATCTTTATCTTTTCCATATTCCTTTGAAATTCTTGGCGTGATTCATCCATCTTTTTGTTGCGCTCATCCAAATTTTGAATGAATTAGTCCAACCCTTTTTTATGTTGCGTCATCTCTTGGATCAGTTGATTAAGACGTTCTTCAAAACCTACACTTTCACTCACCACACTATTTCCAGACCAAAGATCCCATTTTTGAATAGGTGATTGAACATAAAAACGATCAGGAGTTTGGTTAGATATATTGAAGTAAGATTCAGTTGGCATATTGTTCTCCGCACTTATTTGCTCATTGAGTGACTCCAATGTGGACATACCGTCCTTAAATGAAGCATAATCTGGTCAAGCTTCTGTTAATGTTCAGGAGATAAACGATTAGAAGCATAACTATCCTCCCATCCTTGTGATTGTTCACTTACATACCCGCCATAAGGAGGTTGACATGTATGAGAATATCCGTAAGGTTCCGTGGGATATTGATCATAACCAAAAGATTGGTTTTGATTATACCCATAGGATGGTTGGTAGTTGTTATAAGAATGAGATTGAAAACCATATTGATTACCGTTGTTGTATGATTGATATTTTACTCCATACATGTTATTTCCGTAAGGAAACATGACGACTCACAAGAACAAAAGAGAATATCAAAACAAAAACCTAAACAAATAAAAATAAGCTAAACAAATAACAAATCATTTAGCAACTGCTCCCCGGCAGCGGCGCCAAAATTTGTATGGGCTGTCATAGGCTCAACAAATTAATAAAAATATATTTTCCACTAATTAACGGGTAATATAGCGGTAGTAAGATATCGTTCCCACAGAGAGCTGTGTAATTGATAGGTTATTTGTATTAGCAAAACAAGTAAATAGCAAAGGGGGGTTTTGTTGTGAGATAAATAGAAAGACAATAAAGAAAAGAGATGATTAAGGAATCCTTCGCCGTTACCAAGCGTTCACAGGATTAGAATACTTATCTATCGTTCGTAAGAACCATTCATCACCAACCGTAGAATAAAAGCTAGAGCAGTGTTATCCCCAAAGCTCCTTGTGTAACTTGATACCGAAGCACTCGCATATCAAGTTCTATCCAACTGAATCACCAAGTAGTAGCGCACTCAAGGTGTAACCCAATCAGATGCTTTGAGCTATGTGAACTTAGATTGATCCTAGAAGTTAGACTCTTAGCGCAAGGTCCACTTACTAGTGTTTTCTTCACGCATGATTGCTCCGCAAAATCCCTCTGCGAGGTCTCATGTTCTCTACTTTTGTAAGGGTCATTCAACAATTACACGGATATCCTAACCCATTACTAGCAATAGAATGATCAATATATTAATCTAGCGTGCACTCCAAACAATCTAATAAATCAATCATAAATCCTAGATATAGTAAAAATAAACGATGATGATTAAAACTCTCGATAGATTTGTATTAATAATAAAGCTTCACGCTTAGAACATTGAATTCATCCTTAATCAACAAAGGATTTAGCTACTCATATTACAAAGAAGATGAATAATGGTGGTTTCCCCCTAAAGGGGTAAAACCTAGGTTTAGATGTAAAACTTGTGATATGAGATTCGATGTTTGAATGATCCTATTTTACATAACCCAATACCTTTTTATAGGTTTACATTACTTGGCTTCCAAGTATTTACTTCGGTTCAATAAACCCGATCCGAAATAACGAAATAACGAATCCAAACGTGCCCTTAGGTATTCCAAGGAGTAAATAAACATTTCCCATTTGGTAAGTTCGCGAACCCAGTCCGCAAACTTCAAAATCCAGCAGCAATTTTCGGAATTATGTTTGCGAACCCAGTCCGTGAACCCAGTTCGCGGACTTCACTGTCTTCAGTATTTGATAAAACTGTTTTGGCCATAACTTCTTCATCCGAACTCGGAATGACCTCATTCTTTTTGCATTCTTTTTATCTTTCAATTTTATTCAATATGATTATGAGAAATCCTTAATTTTAATGAGTTAAGATCGGTCTTTGGCCCTTCTCTTGATTTTGTGTGTTTTGCTCCTTTTCGTCGCATATCTTCCACTTCTCTTGGACTTTGACACTTGGATACTTGGAATACTTCTATTACTATCTCTTTTCAGCACTTTGTAGATTCTTTGTGGATGATTCACCTATTAGAGGAAAATAAGAGAAAACAAGAGTAATAATACGAATACATGCAAGAATAATAGCTAAAACAAGTATAGAATGGATACTAAAATCATATGAATTATGCACTTATCAATGCACATAACAGGCATTCATAAGACAGCATTCAGAACTCATAATGGGCACTATGGATTCAAAGTTATGCCATTTGGATTAACAAATGCACCTGCAACATTTCAGGCATTGATGAATTCAGTCTTTGGTCCTTATCTCAGAAAACTTGCGTTAGTGTTCTTTAATGACATACTTGTTTACAGCAAAAACCTCAAGGAACATCTTCACCACTTATCTTTGGTGCTTGCTTTGCTTAGATAGAATAATCTCTTTGCCAAGCTCTCCAAATGCACCTTTGCACAACCTTCATTACTGGGTCACATTATTACTGCTCAAGGGGTAGTTGCTGACCCAGAAAAGATCCAATATATGCAAGAATGGCATATTCCCACAACTTTGAAGCAATTGAGAGGGTTTTTGGGCCTTACGAGCTACTATAGAAAATTCATTAGAGGATATGGCGCCATCTGCAAGCCACTAACTGATATGTTGAAAAAGAATTCCTTCAATTGGTCTGATACAACTTTGGAGGCTTTTCACAATCTCAAAACTGCAATGTGCTCTACACCTGTGCTAGATCTACCTGACTTTTCCAAGCCATTTGTAGTGGAATTTGATGCTTGTACTACAGTAGTTGGAGCAGTTTTAATGCAAGAAGGAAGACCCATAGCATTTTTCAGCAACCTCTAGGTCCAAAAGCTCTTGGCTTCTCCACATATGAGAAGAAACTCTTGGCTATTGTTATGGCTGTTACAAAATGGAGACACTACCTATTGGTACATCATTTTTTCATCAACACAAATCAACAGAACATTAAATACTTCATGGATCAAAAGCTCACTACACTCTGTCAGAAAAAATGGTTAGTCAAACTTCTGGGATTTGACTATACAATACAAAAAAGGTGTAGAGAATACAGTTGTAGATGCTCTTTCAAGAATGCCATCTTGCAGCAATGCATTAGCATTGTCAACACCTATGTGGGAAGAAGAAGTGATTCAAAGTTATTAAGATGATCCAGCTACTACTATAATTATTCCTCAACTCTTAATACATTCCACTGTTGTCCCTAACTATTCTTATTCAGAAGGTGTTCTCATATACAAGGGTAGACTATATATTGGAGAGAATAATGCACTGAGAAAAAAACTTCTAGAGTCTATCCATTCTAGCTCAGTTGGTGGTCACTTAGGTGTGCAGGGCAGCTATCAAAGATCCAAGAGGTACTTTTACTGGAAAGGGTCAAAAAAGGACACTACACTCCTTGTTAGTCAATGTGATACTTTCTAAAGGAATAAGGGAGAATATGCCCACCCAGCAGGTCTACTTCAACCTCTACCAATTCCATGTCAAGCCTGGCAACACATCTCAATGGATTTTATAGAGGGACTCCCTAAATCCAACAAGAAAGATATTATTATGGTAGTAGTTGACAGACTTACTAAGTATGCCCATTTCATTGCTTTAAGTCATCCATATACAACTCTCACAGTGGCTCAAGAATTTTAACATCACATATTTAAACTTCATGGTTTACCAGCTTCTATTGTCTCAGATAGAGACAAGGTTTTCACTAGCACCTTCTGGCAGGAGCTCTTCAGATCCTTGGGTACAAGACTTCATATGAGCATTTCTTTTCATCCACAGACTGATGGTCAAACTAAAGAGTAAATGCATGCTTGGAAGGGTATTTAAGATGTATCATAGGGCATAAACCACAACTTTGGAGCAGGTGGCTTTCACTAGCTGAATGGTGGTACAATACAAACTATCACTCCATCCTGAAAATGACTCCCTTTAATACACTATATGGATATGTTCCACCTCACATGGCTTTCCCTGTAGAAGTTATCACTTCAGTTGTTGTTGTTGAGGACTATCTGAAGGAAAGGAATGCTTTGTTGTACATCCTCAAGGAAACTCTCACCAAGTCACAGGAAAGAATGAAAATTTTTGCTGAAAAATTGAGAACTGACAGATCATTTGAAGTAGGTGATCAAGTATATCTCAAACTGCAACCTTATAGACAATCCTTTTTGGCCATCAGAAGCAACATGAAACTCTCTGCCAGATATTTTGGGCCTTATCATGTACTTCAGAAATTTGGAGAAGTTGCTTATAAACTATCTCTTCCAGCTAGCTCCAAGATTCACCCTGTTTTTCATGTATCTCAATTAAAAAAGAAGATTGGACCTACTACAACTTTTTCAACCACCCTATCCCCAACTGACTCAGATGGTGAAATTGTTCTTCAACCTGTTGCGGCTCTGGATTTTAGATAAGATTTTCGTCATGGTCATGCAGTATCTCATGTATTAATTCAATGGTATCATACATCTCCAGCTGATGCAACTTGGGAAGATGTGGCAAAACGTAGAAGCACACTTTTCTAAATTCAATTTTTGAGGACAAAGATTGTCTGAAGAGGAGGGTATTTGTTATGACCCTTCAGATGCCCTTAACATGACAACGAGTGTAATGATCTGACAATCATTAGTGAGCCGTTAAAATTTATTACTATTTCTCTACTGTTGTTTTTACTTCGTAAACCAACGTGTACGCAAACTACACGTGTTGGTACAGTATTTAAGAGAGTTATATTGAGATTTGTTTTGGTCATGAATGAAAAACTAAATTGAGGATGCGCTCATTGAGTGTGGAGGTTACCAAATCTATCGTCCTTCTCTGTTACTAGTTATATCAGTTAGTCTTGTCAATAACACTTGGTACTTGACACACTAGCACCACCTCTACTTGTAACAGTTAGTTCAATACTTCCATGTTCGACTGTTGATAACTTCAGAAACGTATGGTTTTTTGGGATAATCACATGATGACATCCCCTACACCTCCAGAATGGATCGTCTGGGGGAATCACGGCTAGATTCACATAAAGCACTCTCACATCCCAGACCTCTATAGGATGAGTACAAAGCGCTGGCATCTCCTGGAGAAGTAGAATACTGAGCGTATAAGCTACTTACTCTGTGAGCGTATAAGTTATTTCTTCGTTTATTCTGATCTTCGTTTTCTTTCTATTCTTCTAACATTTACTCTATCTTCATCACCTCGTAATTCAGTACTGCATGAGCTATTTCTTTGTACTTCGGACCCCTGCAGATAGTTTGTGTTATCTTACTACTTCATTTCTAATTGCTGCTGAAAGTAAAAAACTGTTACATGTAAACTACCGAGTTCCCGTATTCCTTTTAAATGCTTAACATAATAAACTTCATGTATAGAGGACATTACATCTATTCTTATTTATCAATGGTTGTTAAGCTATTTTCAGCCAGTTGTTTAGATTTTTTTTTTCTTTTACGCAGGCACTTTTGAGTAAAGATATAAACTTGGCTTGGAGTTCAGCACTAAACGTTACCTCATGATGGAGACGGTCCCTCCTGCGCATTAACCTGCGATATAACCTTGTTCGAGTGATAAAATGATGAGCTACAAGCGAGGGGATATGTATCGGCCGAGCCGAGTTAAGGAGTAACTCTCCGAGTCAGTGAGGGATCGGTCCGGAGTAGCTCGGTCAAACTAGATAACAAGAAAAAGAGGAGAAGAAACTGTAACCTCAGTGACTTATTAAAAGAGAGAAGATTCTGAAAAGAGAGGAAGGAGTACTTTGGTTTCTGTTTTATTTATAATAACAGGGGACAGTTTTATTTATAGTAACAAGGGACGAGAGGAGGGAGTATTTTGGTTCAATAACAAGGGGCAGTTTATGTTTTATTTGTAGATAAAAAGAGACGGTGGATGCGGAAAAGAACACCACTTAATTTAAGCGGAAAGTTAAGTGAGGGAAAAGTCGGTCAGAATCGTGGAATAAAAGCCATGGGCTTTTGCCACATCCCTGTAGTGTACTCACCTTGGTACGGCTCTTTACTCATTTTTTGACCCCAGATATCAAACCTTAGGGCATTACTCGGAGAAAGAGAACCAAACTAAACAAACAAGATATCAAACCTTATTACTCAGAGAAAGGCGAGCAAACTAAACAAACAAGCTCGAGTCGCTAATTAATAAGAGGTCGCGGAAAAAGAACACCATTTAACTGATAAGAAGTTGAACAGTTTCGATGCAAATGAGCACCTTACATGCTAATTAAGGTTCATACTTGTAAATTATTGTTCCTAATTGTTTTTGCTTGTTGCATTTTTCTGCTACTACTTTATCAGGGATCAAATCTGTTAATTCTGGAGTTCCTTGATCCCACCTTCCCATCTGAATTCTGCATGGAAAAGGTAAAATATAAAATGAAGTTAAAATCTGAAAATGAAATCCCGAAGTTCTAACTCACCTACTACAGTTAGCCACACCAAATTGAAATAATCTATCAGTGGGCAAAACACCAAGAAGAGAGCAAGATCCAGGGATTAAAGAAGATAGTTAAGTATGATTGGAACTTATTCGAATAAAACCTCACTATCTTAACCATAAGAAAAAATAACGAACCTGCAGCGCTGTGCCTACTCAAGCATGTTGATGAACAAATAAGCTCGTATTGACGGGTTGAGGATGTATAGCCTCTCAAACCCAAGGCAAGGCCTCGAGGGGTAGTCACACTCTAACGCAGTCTCTAGAAAAACTCCCAACAGGAGAAGCACCAGCACCACCTCTACTTGTCACGTTACTGTTGATTACTGCCATATCCAATACAATAAGGAGGGAGCCTGGACCATGTTCATTAACCCCATATTTCACTGTTGATACATTCAGAAAGGCACGTTTTTTAGGGACAACTACACGATGACATCCCCTACACCTCCAGAATGGATTCTCTAGGGGAATCACGGCTGGATTCACGTGGAGCACTCTCACAGCCCACACCTCTATAGGATGAGTAGAGAACGCTGGCATGGCCTGGAGAAGTATATATAGAGTTTAAAAGCCAAACTTGTGAAGGAACTTAATATGCATGAAACTTATTTCTAAACGGAAGGTGAAATGCAACCAATTGGAAAACGATAACGGCAGGATTTACTTATTCCCTTCTCATATCTAAAATTAAAAGATGAATCCATACAAGTCATGTAAACTAACAAGAAAAACTACAGTCACAGTGAAAGACTTGAACAATTTTAAGCTATCAGGCTAATAAAAAGAAAAAACTAGAGAGACAGTTCAGATAAACCTTCAAACTTTGTTTGCTGTCCTTGTCCGATAAACGGAAGGCACCATCTAATCCATCTGTTGCAAATGTGTGATGAACCTGCAATCACACCATAACTCCTGTTGGTTTCAATAGCAAAATCGAACCAAAAAGAAAAAAAAAAGGGTAGATAAGATTACCTGAGGAGGTTGTGTGGTCCCAACAGCCATCCATGGATATCTGACGCATAGTGAGTAATGTCCATTTTGGAGCTGTTGCGAATGGACCGCCGCTTGCTGCCTATATCAATGAAGCGAAAACATGTTATCCAGATTTTGAAAAAACTAGACTGCAACTAGGGAGTGCACTAATAGTCAAGGTTTTAAAAAGCGAAAGCTTGGAGCGAAACGCTCTCACATCAAAGAGTAAGGAAGGGCAAAAGTGTAGAGCGAAAGCGAGCTTTGCAAAATATATATATATATATATATATAAGAAGTTGAAAACATAGTAAAAGGAAAGTAAGAATTCTGAACATAATAAAAGGAACAATTAACCTAACTAAGGATACGGCAAACTAATACTGCCTATTCTACCGAAGAGCTATTTAAAATACTAGCCATGAATGGCTGAATCACTCATATCATCTTGATCATCATGCCCCATAAAAGAAGAACCTTTCAATATGAATATTAATATTCAGTTACAAAAACAGTAAAACATGCCCAACTTAATCGATCCTTACCTCAGAGAATAATCCTCATTTGCTGTAGCCAGAAGGCTCATCCCAGTAGGGCTGAACATGGTGTCGGTTAACCGTTGGAAACCGACCGAACCAGACCAATAAGCAAGAAACCGAACCAAACCATTTAGATTTGGATTGGTTTGGTAAAAAATGTTGAAAAACCGACATTACTGGTTTGGTTTTGGTTTGACCTGAAAACCGAACCAAAAACTATTGGGGAACCGATTAATTTTTAAACTTAATTTCTACCGTCGATTTAAAAGTATTAGATTCTACCCATTAATTTAGAGGATAAATAGAAACCCTAAATCTAATATTTCATTATGATACTCTCCCTCTTTCTCTTTCTCCTTTTCTCAGCCGCCTCCCTTCTCCACCCCCAAATACAGCTGTTGCTACTCGATTTTTTTCTTCCCGACTTCCTTCTTTTTTATTTGTCAATATCTAAATTAAGATATATTATATATCTTCATTTGATCTCTAGAATTAGAGTAAGCTTTAACTATTCTTGATTTTTTTTTGTCTGTATATTTGTGTAAACCAATACTATCGTCAACTACGATTTTTTTATCTGTAAATTTGTGTATTTTTTTTTGGTTTGACATAATTATTGGTTAACCAGAAACCACTGGGACAAACCGAAATCAACTGGAACCATTTGGAAACCGAACCAATGGTTAATGGATTGGTTTGGTTTAGATTTTTAGAAACCAATAATATTGGCTTCGGTTTTGGTTTGGCTAGAAACCGAACCAAAACCGACCATGAACAGCCCTACATCCCAGGTAGCCATGCAGCTTCATTAACGGCTCCACCCAGCACAGGCTGACATCCTGACATTAGTACCCATAGCATAACTTTACCACCAGAGAAAATGGTAGTTGCATCAATGGTGCAAGCGGAATCCGATGTCTACACAAGTATAAGAAAAAGAACACGCAAGCATTCAACACATTAAGGGCAAACACATTTCAAACCAACAAAAATCACAAAAAACTATAATAAAACTACAAAGTGCTGAAGCATCGTAACTGGTTGGCAACAAATAGTTGCTTCTTCTGGCACATTCCCAGTACTTATTTCTGGTTTCTTTATTTCCCAAAAGCAAATCTGCAAAAATTTTAAACAACACATTTTATAAATTCACTGTAAACAAACCCCAAATAGATTTTAAGTGGTTTTTCATGACAAACCTGATAATCCCATGAAAAGGTAATAAGAAAATTTCCTTCAGGACGGCGAGACACGTAATCACCATTGACTTTTCGCAATGTCCACATTGTTTCTATAATGTAGTGTATCACAAAAGGAGATCAATAAGATGGAAGTCTATAGGGGTGGGAACGGTAGTGTAATAAACAGTAACTTCACATATATTATCCAGATTTCAGAAGTAGTATATCACAAGAAATTATGTAACTTTAGGGTTAAGTAGGAAACAAGAGATCAAAGACAAAATAAAGGTTCATTACCAGAACCAGGAGGCATGAAGAAGAGATATATTTCTTGTGTCTCTTTACTACTTCCAGGGGAAGTTTTTCTGCAGATATCAACCATCAATTCTTGTTATAACTATATTGCAATGAGAAAGAAGAAAATGTAATAAAATACTTCAAGAAAAGTGTTTTTAACAAAGAAACATGAATTGAAAAAGAAAATTAACATAATTACAAGGGAGGTTTTCATCTTCCCAATTGAACAATTGTAAAGCATGATAACAAGAAATGAAAGACAAAGTAAAGGATAGGAAATAAATTCATTACCAAGACCAAGAGGGATGAAGATGAGAGATGTTTCTTGTGTTACTTCACTACTTCCAGGAAAAGTTGTTTCTGCAAATATCAACCAACCACATAGTCTTGTTACAACTACTGCAATAAGAAAGAAGAGAAAGTAATAAAATGCTTCAAGATCAGTGTTTAACAAAGGGTTGAGTTGGAAAACAATAGATGTAAGACAAAGTAAAGGACAGAAATTCATTACCAGGACCAGGAGGGATGAAGATGAGAGATGTTTCTTGTGTTACTGCACTACTTCCAGGAAAAGTTGTTTCTGCAGATTTCAACCAACAACATAGTCTTGTTACAACTACTGCAATGAGAAAGAAGAGAAAGTACTAAAAGACTTCAAGAAAAGTGTTTAACAAAGAAAAACAAAAGATGAAAGACAAAGTAAAGGACAGAAATTCATTACCAGGACCAGGAGGAATGTAGAAGAAAGGTGTTTCTTGTGTCACTTCACTACTTCCGAGAGAAGTTGTTTCGGCAGAGAAGAGAAGGAACATGAATTAAAAAAAAATAATGCATTATAAGGGAGGGTTTTGAACTTCCCAATTGAAGAATCAAGAAACCAATTTTTTTAAGAAGGAATCAGAAGAAGGAAGTAAGCATTACTATAATATGAAAATATGATGATGATGATGATGATGAGTTCACGGTTGAGGTGAAGGAAGTAAGCAGTAATGGAAATCGTTATATGAAAATATTTCTTCAGGGGGTTTTATACATCTAAAATAGCCGCTAAGGGGTACTCGACTTACATTGGGTGTACTTGACTCAGGTCAAAATGTATGACCCCCAAATCAGAAAGTCACAAGTGAAATATCAAAACCTAACCTAAATTAGTAATGAAAAATCATAAAGGGAAACTGAAAATACCTATTTATTTTCTTCAATTTCGTGTTGTTATTTGTTACACATCTCCTCAGATACAGCATCGCTTCTGGACCATCAGTATTATTCTTTCTTCTTCTTCCTCTTCTTCTTCAAATCAGCGTTGTTACAGATCTCACCACCACTACCACCATCCATCTTCAGTGTTACTTTTCCTACTAGTGAAGCCTCCATGGTTTCTCCTCCTCCTCTCTTCTTCGAATGCTTGTTACGCATCCCACCACCATCATCCATCTTCACTGTTACTTTAACTACTCCCGCCGTTCCTGCCGGTGCTAGTGAAGCCTCAGTGATTTCTGGTCCCTCTCTCACTCAAAACAGCTGCAAGTTTTTTTAATACATGGATCGTTGCGATTTCAAAACCAGGGTTTGAACTTTGAAACGAGACTTTTTTTTGTGTGTGTGAAAAATGACAAGGAAACTAAAAGCCGCCTCCCTCTAGAGAGTTGTAGGATTCATTCAAACACGTGGTTTTGATGTTTCCTCTACCGAGATCAAGCGATCTCTCACCCTACACGTGTTGTTAGTTGTTTATACACTTGGCCGTCCGATATTTACCAAGGGAGCAAAGGGACCGACACAAAACATAAAAAGCTCTACATAACCTGGCATTTTTAGAGGCGACACCAAAAATATTAGGGACGACACAAAAAGACAAAAAAAGTCACTCAAACGTAAATCTAAACTGCCTCTTATCTTCTATTTTTCGAAATGTCTAATATGTCCTTGTATAATCGGTAGCCGACACCTCAATCGGCAGTATATATAGACTAAAAAGTTATCGACTAATGTGTGGATGTTTCAGCTAATATGTCATTTTATAATCGTAGCCAAAATTATAATCGGTAGAAATTGTCATAACAATACCTCCCGAATATGTTAGTCGGAGGTTTAGTGTTTTTTTGATCTGTGATTATGTGCATTTTGAACTCAGAGTCTTTAGTTTCGGTAGTTAATGTATTTAACTGACGTTCTGATTATCGTTAAATGCATAAAAATAGCAATAAAACCATTCAGAATCCATAAAAATAATCATTCACATACCATAAACATAATGTACTAACTTATAATCCGACTCAAACCTTAAAAACGACATAATCCGTCACAAACTTTAAAAACAACATAATCCGATATAAAGTTTGAAATCCATGAAGTTAACAAAACGTCGATAATTTACATGGTCCTTATTGCTTTGACTTTGCGACCTTTACGACATCCACGACTTGGAACACCATCATCATCATTTAGGACTTCACCTTGAGTGCTTGATAAGGCCCGAGATCTTTTGTTCCCCTTCTTTATTGGTTTCTTGCATTTTTCCCCGAACTGAGATGCATACTCTTCATTTTCAATGTTATCAATCAAATTTTGGTGCTTTTGTATCTTCTC
Organism: Papaver somniferum; assembly: GCF_003573695.1. Classification (NCBI taxonomy): domain Eukaryota; kingdom Viridiplantae; phylum Streptophyta; class Magnoliopsida; order Ranunculales; family Papaveraceae; genus Papaver; species Papaver somniferum. The sequence continues at coordinate 120,143,742 of NC_039363.1, read as the reverse complement.
AATTGGCACAGGCTCTCCGGAATTTATGCAACTAGTGCACCATTTGGATAAAAACTTGAACCTCTCCCGCTGTTTTCATACATAGCATAACATCAAACGGTTATTACTCATATTTTGAACCATAATATTGAGCTAAAATAAGAAAACAATACATATCAATCTATCAAGACCCGGAGGTTTCTCTTTGAGGATACTCTTGTACGAAGTTGTGGTCTTTTCTTTGATATTATGGATTACACGAAGATGAGAAACACTCCGATACCAATCCATATAGTTGGGAGCATTTTCAAAACCTTGGGTGACTGCTCTTCCACCCTTGATCAAGTAATGCATCCTTCTACCCCAATGGAATTTAGCGGATGGTTTACCCGAGTAAAACACCGTGATAGAATCTTTAGCAGACTCGCAATGTTCCAGATCCAATGTGAAATTTCCATGAATTTCCTCCTTTGGTATACCTTGTACATAACCATGTTGTCACATCACCCTTGAGGCATTGTACATCACATATCCTGTGGGGTGCCACAACGGTCCAAAATAAAAGGCCAAATCGGACCGACCCACTATATGTACACTAGCTCGGTTTTCCTTGTATGGATCAAAGTATACGTCTTGGGCCTTCAGTGAGTCCAAAACCTCCTTCAAATGAATCAACTGTTGCTCATTTGTCCTAGAATGGTTGTCATCGGAAACATACATTTTTCCTTTAGGGTCACTTTTATCCCACGCCGGGTTTTCAATGGCCAATTGCAAGATAGGGAAGTGGTCATAGATCCATGTCTATATTGTAAATTATACAAGTATTAGGAAATTGATTCTTCAATTAAAGAAAAATAAAAACATAACTAAGTATGTAGAGTTAATAAAAATACATGTAGTAGACTCATGTTCCCAAAAATTTGGCTTATTCCAAGCCTCGACGCCTTTCTCAACTCTTTCATCAACCACGCATGACATGTCGTGCCCCAATAGTACTCATTCACTTTATCGAGAGGATGTAGAAGTTGTAAAAGGTTGGCGTCGACCCAATTGCCACTGGTATTGGAGAAAATGACACATCCCAATACACGTACAAGATATGTGGTGGCAGCGTGGTTCACTTGGTCATCAGTTAAAGTTCCTTGATCTTGTTTTTTCTTTGTGCCCTTGAACATATCCATAAGAGTACCCATGTTGAACTGTCTAGTTCTATAACTCATGCATCTACCAAACTCAGTTTTTGATGTTTCTACATCCCAACCAAAACACTTGTTAATTAGATCATAAAGTTTATCCCACTCTAACTGCTTTGAGTACTAAGCCCTGACACCTTTTCAATGGTCAGCGAGTTTCAGAATCTGTACAACATCATTTGGGGTAATTGTAATCTCCCCAAACGGCATATGGAAGGTGTCAGTCTCAGGATAAAGCCTCTCCACAAACGCCGATATAGTCACCCGGCCATGTTCCAACATTGAGTTCTCGGCAGCATTAGACAACCCCGAGTTTGCAATAATTATCTTGAACCTTTCACATTCATAAATTAATGGCCAATCCAGCATTTTTGTTGGTGCGACGATGGGTTTGAGTATACGAACCTGTTGATGGTGGTTTTTAGCTTAGGGTTAAATCGTAAAACCGCACATCTGACATGACGTCACTATGACCGTTAGCACATTTATTGAATCGATCAGCATGCCTACGTAAGAATTACCAGGGTACCTTTTTTTTATGTGTCATGTTCCACGGCAGAACCCTTAACATTGACCGACGTCATCTATGTCAAACCCTAATTATCATGCTACCACGCCAAGGCATGCCAACCATGCCATCCGCACCACTGTTCCAATGGAAAACCATGCCAGCCACGTCTACCGCGCCAAGGCATGCCAACCATGCTTTCCGCACCATGCGCCAATTACATGCCAAACCCTTGGCTCCACCATCCCAAGCCGTCCGTACCAAACCCTTGGCCCCACTATGCCAAGCCATCCGCGCCATTAGCCTTGGCCCCACCATGTCGGCCTTCCCTATGCGACTACCAAAACGAAGGCGTGCGACGATCAACGACCACCCTTCCATCCTGGATGCAAATCCTAGCCGTCCAAGGTCGCCAAACAACGCATGGTAACCTTGGTCCCAAAACCCACGCCAAACCACGCCAAGGCATGTCATGCCACATTGGCCAATGGCATCCAACCACCTTGTCGCGTCATACCATGCCGGCCTTCCCTATACGGCTACCAAAAAGAAGGCGTGCGACGATCAACGACCACCCTTCCATCCTGGATGCAAATCCTAGACGTCCAAGGTCGCCAAACAACGCATGGTAACCTTTGGCCCAAAACCCTAGTTTTGTCCACGCCAAACCGCGCCAAGGCATGCCATGCCACATGTGCCAATGGCATTCCAACCACCTTGCCGCGCCATACCATGCCGGGCTTCCCTATACGGCTACCAAAACGAAGGCGTGCGACGATCAACAACCACCCTTCCATCCTGAATGCAAATCCTAGCCGTCCAAGGTCGCCAAACAACGCATGGTAACCTTTGGCCCAAAACCCTAGTTTTGGCCACGCCAAACCGCGCCAAGGCATGCCATGCCACATGTTCCAATGACATGCCAACCACCTTGTCGCGCCATACCATGCCGGCCTTCCTCATGCGGCTTCCAAAACGAAGACGTGCGACGATCAACGACCACCCTTCCATCCTAGATGCAAATCCTCGCCGTCCAAGGTCGCCAAACAACACATGGTAACCTTTGGCCCAAAATCCTAGTTTTGGCCACTCCAAACCGCGCCAAGGCATGCCATGCCACATGTGTCAATGGCATGCCAACCACCTTGTCACGCCATACCATGCCGGCCTTCCCTATACGTCTACCAAAACGAAGGCCTGCAACAATCAACGACCACTTTTTCATCTAAGGTGCAGATCTTAGTCGTCCAAAGTTACCAGCTAACGTATGACAACCTTTGGCCCTAGTTTGGTCGCGCCTAAACAAAGCCAAAACCCTAACTTTTGGCCGCGCCTAAACTAGGCCATATTAAAGCCATATGGATCATGCTTTATGCCACTAGATACCAAACGAAGGGTTGCAATAATCAACGGCTACCTTTCCTCTTAAGATGCAAAAACTTGACCGTCGAAGGTCACCACCGAGCCGGCAAGTCTCCCAAGATCAACTTGCCAGACAACAACAACGTGCTACATGTTTTCCACGAAAACACTCGAGACATCAACGCATGTCACAAATTGGGAGATGCTCATTGGGTATTGGTTTGGCGGTTTACAGCGTGCGGTGTACACTACGCACGTTATAAGAAAGTGTCATAAGGATGGGGCGGTTAGTAAATACAGGAAGTAATGGTGAAACACTTTCTTTTATGGAACATCAATCCTAAGAATTATCGGTTACCAACTCCTCCCATTTACTCACCCGTTTTCCATTTCTTAATGAGACTAGAGTACGTTTCACTTCGACTTGTATAAATAGGCATTACCTATTTCTACCGAACAACAAGTTTTGGTCAGGAACATACAACACTCAGAAAATGTTTGATTGCTTTCCCATCTGTTAACTTCACACTTTCTGATACAAGTCACAAAACAACTACTCTTCCCGAATCAACTATTCTGGTCTCAACACTCTCTTCGCTTCCCTCCCCAAAACCAAGCCTTCTCCTCCTCTTTGTGACCGAAGCAAGTCTGGAATGGCCATTTATTGGTTAGGCCGGATTTGTATAGATTGATCTCTCGAATCTAAAGTACTCCCTTGTAGTACATTGTTTAGGGTTTAGACTCGTTTCTCACCCACACACCCGAAATTACCGAAATCAACAGAAATTGTTTTCATCCTCAAACAATTGGCGACCACGGTGGGAGATCAATCTCTCGGTTCCAATACCAATTTCATAGAACGTTTCTCTAACTCAGAATCGAACGATTCACTTGCCCCGGAAATTCCAGGACTGGGGACTAACATCCCAAACGATCACTCCCAAGTCAACAGCTTCACTACTAACTAGAGACCAGTAGGCTAGGAAGCGGCCTCGCTGGTGGAGAATCTATGTGAACTCTTACATCTTTCAAAAGATCAACAGATGGAGACGTTCACCGCCATCAATTGAATAGCGTTAAACACGTCCTTGATTCCTTCACGCTTTGAAATGTCAAGAACACCAGAGATGTCCATCAACAATATCACGTTTACCGATGACGACATGATGGCAGAGGAAGTACATAACCGGGCCCTATACGTCACAGCCCTTATCAAGGATATGGAATTCAAAAGGGCTCTCATCGACACGGGAGCATCTTCCAACGTTGTTACCCTCAGGAAGCTTAGAACGGCCAGGGTACAACAGAGCGAAGTCGTGCGACAGTACACTACAATGATCGATTTCGAAGGCAACCAAAGCAGCACGTATGTGTAGGTCAACCTAAATTTATCAGTAGGACCCGTCCAGTCAAAAGTAAGGTTCGAGGTAATCGAAAAGGAGCCAGATTACCACATGATACTGGGTAAACCATGGCTCCACGACAACAGAATCATTCCTTCGACGTATCACCAGTGCTTGAAAACCATATTAACGGAAAAGTCGTTCGCATCCCCGCATCATTATCTCCATATGCGCCGATCTGCGGCATGGATATTTTTGAGCCAAGAAAGGGCCCGCAGGCCACAACCAACAAGGCTCACCACACTCCACTGCCAAAGTGGATGTCCATTGAAAAAAGCGATGATCCTGCACCGCTTCACGGAGAAACCCGGTCTCACATCACCCCTTCTAAAGAGAGACACGCCAGCCTCCACCCGCCAAACCGGAGTGCGGCTTGCACCCATACCAAGCGAGGACGGGCATTTATCATGGGTCATGATGAAAAAGGGAAACCCGTATATAAGCGCCGATGTTAGCAATTAACATGAGAGACTACCGCACAGTCTCTCCGCCCAATGGAACGCAAACGTAGTAACGAGCCGCAAGAGGAAGTACCTGATGCACCACGAAAGCTACAAGATGGGACCAACTCTACCATTGACGAACTTGAGGTTTTTAATGTCGGAGTGAAGAATCCCCGCAACCCATATCGATCAGCTCGACTCTGTGCACGGACGAATGCGTAAAGCTGGTATACCTTCTCAAGGAATATCAAGACGTATTCGCATGGACATGCGAGGAAATGCCTGGCTTGGACGAGAAGCTAGTCACTCATCATTTACACGTGATACTCGGGTCCAAACCGTCAAGCAAACCCCGAGACAATTCCGACACGATGTGGAAGAACATATTAAGGTAGAGATTCAAAAGCTACTAGTGGCTGGTTTCATCAAACCGATTCACCACCCCACTTGGTTGGCCAACGTAGTTCCGATAAAAAAGAAGAATGGACAGATCAGGTGTTGTGTCGATTTTATGGATTTGAACAAATGTTTCCCTAAAGATGACTTTCCGCTCCCCAACATTGACATGCTAGTAGAAGCCACCAGTGGACATGGCATGTTCTCTTTCATGGTTGGATACAGCGGCTACAACCAAATAAAGATGTATGAACACGACGCAAGTAAGACGGCTTTTCGAACTCCTCTTGGAAACTTTTACTACATTGTAATTCTCTTTGGTTTGAAAAACACTGGCGCCACATACCAACGCGCCATGACCACCATTTTTCACGATATGATGCATAAGAAAGTCGAAGATTATGTAGATGACATAGTGGTTAAGTCAAAAACTCGGGCATCCCATGCAGGAATTCTGCGACAGGTATTCGAAAGATGTCGCGAGTACAAACTGAAGATGAATCCATTGAAGTGTGTTTTTGGTGTCTCTTCGGGCAAGTTCCTAGGTTTCCAGGTGACTGCCGAGGAAATTAAAGTTGACCCAGTAAAAACACAAGCCATCCTCACGATGCCACCACCGGGAACCGTGAAAGAACTCCAGAGTTTCATGGGTAAAATAAACTACATTCGCCGCTTCACAGGATTGTCTCAACTTGTTGCTTCGTTTACCCCCTTACTGAAGAAAAGATCAAGCTTCGTCTGGACCACACTACAACAGGAAGCGTTCCGGAAGATTCAACAAACATTATCTTCCACAGCCATCATGAAATCTCCCATACAAGGAAAACCGCTACACCTCTACACTGCCTTTAGTGACACTGCTGTCGGAGCTCTCCTCGCCCAAGAAGACGATGAAGGGATTGAGCACCCCATATACTACTTCAGTCGAAATTTAAGAGATGCCGAACTCAGATATCCCAAAGCAGAAAAAGCGTGCTTAGCTTTGATCCACTCCATCCAGACATTCAGGAATTACCTGCTTTCCAATAAACTGGTGCTTATATCTAAGTCCGATCCTGTGAAGTTCCTCCTCTCAAAACCGGCCCTAATAGGATGATCGGACAATTGGCTCCTCCAAATGTCAGATCTCAACATAACATGCGCTTCCCCGAGAGCCATTAAAGGGCAAGTAGTTGTGGATTTGCTGGCGGCGTTCCCGGGAGAGAATACCATGACGCTACACGAGGACATCCTTGGAGACTTAGCATTATCAACACCTATGTGGGAACAAGAAGTTATTCAAAGTTATTAAGATGATCCAGTTGATACTATAATTATTCCTCAACTCTTACTACATTCCACTGTTGTCCCTAACTATTCTTATTCAGAAGGTGTTCTCAGATACAAGGGCAGACTATATATTGGAGAGAATAATGCACTGAGAAAAAAACTTCTAGAGTCTATCCAATCTAGCTCAGTTGGTGGTCACTCAGGTGTGCAGGGCAGCTATCAAAGATCCAAGAGGTACTTTTACTGGAAAGGGTTAAAAAAGGATACTACACTCTTTCTTAGTTACTGTGATACTTTCCAAAGGAATAAGGGAGAATATGCCCACCCAGCAGGTCTACTTCAACCTCTACCAATTCCATGTCAAGCCTGGCAACACATCTCAATGGATTTTATATAGGGACTCCCTAAATCCAACAAGAAAGATGTTATTATGGTAGTAGTTGACAGACTTACTAAGTATGCCCATTTCATTGCTTTAAGTCATCCATATACAACTCTCACAGTGGCTCAAGAATTTTAACATCACATATTCAAACTTCATGGTTTACCAGCTTCTATTGTCTCAGATAGAGACAAGGTTTTCACTAGCACCTTCTGGCAGGAGCTCTTCAGATCCTTGGGTACAAGACTTCATATGAGCACTTCTTTCCATCCACGGACTGATGGTCAAACTAAAGAGTAAATGCATGCTTGGAAAGGTATTTAAGATGTATCACAGGGCATAAACCACAACTTTGGAGCAGGTGGCTTTCACTAGCTGAATGGTGGTACAATACAAACTATCACTCCAGCCTGAAAATGACTCCCTTTAATGCACTATATGGATATGTTCCACCTCACATGGATTTCCCTGTAGAAGTTATCACTTCAGTTGTTGTTGTTGAGGACTATCTGAAGGAAAGGAATGCTTTGTTGTACATCCTCAAGGAAACTCTCACCAAGTCACAGGAAAGAATGAAAATTTTTGCTGAAAAATTGAGAACTGACAGATCATTTGAAGTAGGTGATCAAGTATATCTCAAACTGCAACCTTATATACAATCCTTTTTGGCCATCAGAAGCAACATGAAACTCTCTGCCAGATATTTTGGGCCTTATCAAGTACTTCAGAAATTTGGAGAAGTTGCTTATAAACTATCTCTTCCAGCTAGCTCCAAGATTCACCCTGTTTTTCATGTATCTCAATTAAAAAAGAAGATTGGAGCTATTGCAACTTTTTCAACCACCCTATCCCCAACTGACTCAGATGGTGAAATTGTTCTTCAACCTGTTGCGGCTCTGGATTTTAGACAAGATTTTCGTCATGGTCATGCAGTATCTCATGTATTAATTCAATGGTCTCATACATCTCCAGATGATGCAACTTGGGAAGATGTGGCAAAACGTGGAAGCACACTATCCTAAATTCAATCTTTGAGGACAAAGATTTTCTGAAGAGGAGGGTATTTGTTATGGCCCTTCAGCTGCCCTTAACATGACAACGAGTGTAATGATCTGACAATCATTAGTGAGCCGTTAAAATTTATTACTATTTCTCTACTGTTGTTTTTACTTTGTAAACCAACGTGTACGCAAACTACACGTGTTGGTTCATTATTAGGTAGGGTTTTTGATTAGGGTTTCCCCTTCAGTATTTAAGAGAGTTATATTGAGATTTGTTTTGGTCATGAATGAAAAACTAAATTGAGGCTGCGCTCATTGAGTGTGGAGGTTACCAAATCTATCGTCCTTCTCTGTTACTAGTTCTATCAGTTAGTCTTGTCAATAACACTTGGTACTTGACACACTAGCACCACCTCTACTTGTAACATAACAGCTAATTACAGCCATATCAAATACAATGAGGAGGGCTACTGGACCATGTTCAATACTTCCATGTTCGACTGTTGATAACTTCAGAAACGCATGGTTTCTTGGGATAATCACACGATGACATCCCCTACACCTCCAGAATGGATCGTATGGGGGAATCACGGCTAGATTCACATAAAGCAATCTCACAGCCCAGACCTCTATAGGATGAGTACAAAGCGCTGGCATCTCCTGGAGAAGTAGAATACTGAGCGTATAAGCTACTTACTCTGTGAGCGTATAAGTTATTTCTTCGTTTATTCTGATCTTCGTTTTCTTTCTATTCTTCTAACATTTACTCTATCTTCATCACCTCGTAATTCAGTACTGCATGAGCTATTTCTTTGTACTTCGGACCCCTGCAGATAGTTTGTGTTATCTTACTACTTCATTTCTAATTGCTGCTGAAAGTAAAAAACTGTTACATGTAAACTACCGAGTTCCCGTATTCCTTTTAAATGCTTAACATAATAAACTTCATGTATAGAGGACATTACATCTATTCTTATTTATCAATGGTTGTTAAGCTATTTTCAGCCAGTTGTTTAGATTTTTTTTTCTTTTACGCAGGCACTTTTGAGTAAAGATATAAACTTGGCTTGGAGTTCAGCACTAAACGTTACCTCATGATGGAGACGGTCCCTCCTGCGCATTAACCTGCGATATAACCTTGTTCGAGTGATAAAATGATGGGCTACAAGCGAGGGGATATGTATCGGCCGAGCCGAGTTAAGGAGTAACTCTCCGAGTCAGTGAGGGATCGGTCCGGAGTAGCTCGGTCAAACTAGATAACAAGAAAAAGAGGAGAAGAAACTGTAACCTCAGTGACTTATTAAAAGAGAGAAGATTCTGAAAAGAGAGGAAGGAGTACTTTGGTTTCTGTTTTATTTATAATAACAGGGGACAGTTTTATTTATAGTAACAAGGGACGAGAGGAGGGAGTATTTTGGTTCAATAACAAGGGGCAGTTTATGTTTTATTTGTAGATAAAAAGAGACGGTGGATGCGGAAAAGAACACCACTTAATTTAAGCGGAAAGTTAAGTGAGGGGAAAGTCGGTCAGAATCGTGGAATAAAAGCCATGGGCTTTTGCCACATCCCTGTAGTGTACTCACCTTGGTACGGCTCTTTACTCATTTTTTGACCCCAGATATCAAACCTTAGGGCATTACTCGGAGAAAGACAACCAAACTAAACAAACAAGATATCAAACCTTATTACTCAGAGAAAGGCGAGCAAACTAAACAAACAAGCTCGGCTCGCTAATTAATAAGAGGTCGCGGAAAAAGAACACCATTTAACTGATAAGAAGTTGAACAGTTTCGATGCAAATGAGCACCTTACATGCTAATTAAGGTTCATACTTGTAAATTATTGTTCCTAATTATTTTTGCTTGTTGCATTTTTCTGCTACTACTTTATCAGGGATCAAATCTGTTAATTCTGGAGTTCCTTGATCTCACCCTCCCATCTGAATTCTGCATGAAAAAGGGAAAATATAAAATGAAGTTAAAATCTGAAAATGAAATCCCGAAGTTCTAACTCACCTACTACAGTTAGCCACACCAAATTGAAATAATCTATCAGTGGGAAAAACACCAAGAAGAGAGCAAGATCCAGGGATTAAAGAAGACAGTTAAGTATGATTGGAACTTATTCGAATAAAACCTCACTATCTTAACCATAAGAAAAAATAACGAACCTGCAGCGCTGTGCCTACTCAAGCATGTTGATGAACAAATAAGCTCGTATTGACGGGTTGAGGATGTATAGCCTCTCAAACCCAAGGCAAGGCCTCGAGGGGCAGTCACACTCTAACGCAGTCTCTAGAAAAACTCCAACAGGAGAAGCACCAGCACCACCTCTACTTGTCACGTTACTGTTGATTACTGCCATATCCAATACAATGAGGAGGGAGCCTGGACCATGTTCATTAACCCCATATTTCACTGTTGATACATTCAGAAAGGCACGTTTTTTAGGGACAACTACACGATGACATCCCCTACACCTCCAAAATGGATTCTCTAGGGGAATCACGGCTGGATTCACGTGGAGCACTCTCACAGCCCACACCTCTATAGGATGAGTAGAGAACGCTGGCATGGCCTGGAGAAGTATATATAGAGTTTATAAGCCAAAATTGTGAAGGAACTTAAGATGCATGAAACTTATTTCTAAACGGAAGGTGAAATGCAACCAATTGGAAAACGATAACGGCAGGATTTACTTATTCCCTTCTCATATCTAAAATTAAAAGATGAATCCATACAAGTCATGTAAACTAACAAGAAAAACTACAGTCACAGTGAAAGACTTGAACAATTTTAAGCTATCAGGCTAATAAAAAGAAAAAACTAGAGAGACGGTTCAGACAAACCTTCAAACTTTGTTTGCTGTCCTTGTCCGATAAACGGAAGGCACCATCTAATCCATCTGTTGCAAATGTGTGATGAACCTGCAATCACACCATAACTCCTGTTGGTTTCAATAGCAAAATCGAACCAAAAAGAAAAAAAAAAGGGTAGATAAGATTACCTGAGGAGGTTGTGTGGTCCCAACAGCCATCCATGGATATCTGACGCATAGTGAGTAATGTCCATTTTGGAGCTGTTGCGAATGGACCGGCGCTTGCTGCCTATATCAATGAAGCGAAAACATGTTATCCAGATTTTGAAAAAACTAGACTGCAACTAGGGAGTGCACTAATAGTCAAGGTTTTAAAAAGTGAAATCTTGGAGCGAAGCACTCTCACATCAAAGAGTAAGGAAGGGAAAAAGTGTAGAGCGAAAGCGAGCTTTGCAAAATATAATATATATATATATTAAGAAGTTGAAAATATAGTAAAAGGAAAGTAAGAATTCTAAACATAATAAAAAGAACAATTAACCTGACTAAGCATACGGCAAACTAATACTGCCTATTCTACCGAAGAGCTATTTAAAATACTAGCCATGAATGGTTGAATTACTCATATCATCTTGATCATCATGCCCCATAAAAGAAGAACCTTTCAATATGAATATTAATATTCAGTTACAAAAACAGTAAAACATGCCCAACTTAATCGATCCTTACCTCAGAGAATAATCCTCGTTTGCTGTAGCCAGAAGGCTCATCCCAGGTAGCCATGCAGCTTCATTAACTGCTCCACCCAGCACAGGCTGACATCCTGACATTAGTACCCATATCATAACTTCACCACCAGTGAAAATGGTAGTTGCATCAATGGTGCAAGAGGAATCCGAAATCTACACAAGTATAAGAAAAAGAACACGCAAGCATTCAACACATTAAGCGCAAACACATTTCAAACCAACAAAAATCACAAAAAACTATAATAAAACTACAAAGTGCTGAAGCATCGTAACTGGTTGGCAACAAATAGTTGCTTCTTCTGGCACATTCCCAGTACTTATTTCTGGTTTCTTTATTTCCCAAAAGCAAATCTGCAAAAATTTTAAACAACACATTTTATAAATTCATTGTAAACAAACCCCAAATAGATTTTAAGTGGTTTTTCATGACAAACCTGATAATCCCATGAAACGGTAACAAGAAAATTGCCTTCAGGACGGCGAGACACGTAATCACCATTGACTTTTCGCAATGTCCACATTGTTTCTATAATGTAGTGTATCACAAAAGGATATCAATAAGATGGAAGTCTATAGGGGTGGGAATGGTAGTGTAATAAACATTAACTTTGCATATATTATCCAGATTTCAGAAGTAGTATATCACAAAAAATTATGTAACTTTAGGGTTAAGTAGGAAACAAGAGATGAAAGACAAAATAAAGGTTCATTACCAGAACCAGAAGGCATGAAGAAGAGATATATTTCTTGTGTCTCTTTACTACTTCCAGGGGAAGTTTTTTTTGCAGATATCAACCATCAATTCTTGTTATAACTATATTGCAATGAGAAAGAAGAAAATGTAATAAAATACTTCAAGAAAAGTGTTTTTAACAAAGAAACATGAATTGAAAAAGAAAATTAACATAATTACAAGGGAGGTTTTCAACTTCCCAATTGAATAATTGTAAAGCATGATAACAAGAAATGAAAGACAAAGTAAAGGATAGGAAATAAATTCATTACCAGGACCAAGAGGGATGAAGATGAGAGATGTTTCTTGTGTTACTTCACTACTTCCAGGAAAAGTTGTTTCTGCAAATATCAACCAACCACATAGTCTTGTTACAACTACTGCAATGAGAAAGAAGAGAAAGTAATAAAATGCTTCAAGATCAGTGTTTAACAAAGGGTTGAGTTGGAAAACAATAGATGAAAGACAAAGTAAAGGACAGAAATTCATTACCAGGACCAGGAGGAATGTAGAAGAAAGGTGTTTCTTGTGTCACTTCACTACTTCCGGGAGAAGTTGTTTCGGCAAAGAAGAGAAGGAACATGAATTCAAAAAAAAAATGCATTATAAGGGAGGGTTTTGTACTTCCCAATTGAAGAATCAAGAAACCAATTTTTTTAAGAAGGAATCAGAAGAAGGAAGTAAGCATTACTATAATATGAAAATATGATGATGATGATGATGATGATAACAACTTCCATTATTATTATGATGATGATGATGAGTTCACGGTTGAGGTGAAGGAAGTAAGCAGTAATGGAAATCGTTATATGAAAATATTTCTTCAGGGGGTTTTATACATCTAAAATAGCCGCTAAGGGGTACTCGACTTACATTGGGTGTACTTGACTCAGGTCAAAATGTTTGACCCCCAAACCAGAAAGTCACAACTGAAATATCAAAACCTAACCTAAATTAGTAATGAAAAATCATAAAGGGAAACTGAAAATACCTATTTATTTTCTTCATCTTCAATTTCGTGTTGTTAGTTGTTACACATCTCCTCAGATACATCATTACTTCTGGACCATCAGTGTTATTCTTTCTTCTTCCTCCTCTTCTTCTTCAAATCAGCGTTGTTACAGATCTCACCACCACTACCACCATCCATCTTCAGTGTTACTTTTACTGCTAGTGAATCCTCCATGGTTTCTCCTCCTCCTCTCTTCTTCGAATTCTTGTTACGCATCCCACCACCATCATCCATCTTCATTGTTACTTTAACTACTCCCGCTGTTCCTGCCGGTGCTAGTGAAGCCTCAGTGATTTCTGGATCCTCTATCACTCAAAACAGCTGCAAGTTTTTTTAATACATGGATCGTTGCGATTTCAAAACCAGGGTTTGAGACGAGATTTTTTTTGTGTGTGTGAAAAATGACAAGGAAACTAAAAGCCGCCTCCCTCTAGAGAGTTGTAGGATTCATTCAAACACGTGGTTTTGATGTTAAGCGATCTCTCACCCTACACGTGTTATTAGTTGTTTATACACTTGGCCGTCCGATATTTACCAAGGAAGCAAAGGGACCGACACAAAACATAAAAACCTCTACACAACCAGGCATTTTTAGTGGCGACCCCAAAAATATTGGGGACGACACAAAAAGACAAAAAAAGTCACTCAAACGTAAATCTAAACTACCTTTTATCTTCTATTTTTCGAAATGTCTAATATGTCCTTGTATAATCGGTAGCCGACACCTCAATCGGCAGTATATATAGACTAAAAAGTTATCGACTAATGTGTGGATGTTTCGGCTAATATGTCATTTTATAATCGTAGACAAAATTATAATCGGTAGAAATTGTCATAACAATACCTCCCGAATATGTTAGTCGGAGGTTTAGTGTTTTTTTGATCTGTGATTATGTGCATTTTGAACTCAGAGTCTTTAGTTTCGGTAGTTAATGTATTTAACTGACGTTCCGATTATGGGTTGCCCCAAAATGAGATTTTGCTTAAATCCTTCATTTGATGAATTTTGAAGTTTGAAGTTTGCGACAATCGGTAAATAATATAACTTGTAAACCTACCGATTATAAGTGGCCCCAGATTCAACCTTGGCCAAATTTCATAGGTTTTGAGGGTACAGAGCCAACCATAACCATTTGGTTTGTGTTTGGATGTATCCATAATCGGAAGTTAAATGTGTTTCAAAACCTCCCGATTATGGGTTACCCCAAAATCATATTTTGCTTAAATCCTTCATTTGATGAATTTTAAAAGTTGCCATAAACGGTATATAATATAACTTATAAACCTACCGATTATAAGTAGCCCCAGATTCAACCTTTGTCAAAATAGTCATTGATAGCAGCTTAAACCTAATTGATGAAATAGCCGTTGGAGTTTTTTGAAAAAAAGAAAAAGAGTCGTTGGTCCATAAACCTATATAAAGAAACTCATATCTATCAACCTATTTGCACCAAACTCTTTCCTCTTCAGTTCTAATTTTGAAAACAAAAACATGGATATTGTTTTTGCCGAAGAAAAAGATTGTGTTATTTATAGAGCGTACGTTGTGGTAACTACTCATGATCGTGTTCAAAATATCCACAAATCGGAATCTAAAGAGAAAGTATGGAACCGTATTTTAATGGTATTTGAGGCGTTAGATGGTAATCGAATTCGAAGATCAACCAATGACATTAAGATGAGAAAGAAGGCGCTCGATAAGGAGATTGACAAACTTGAAGATGAGGAACGCTTTTCCTTGGTGGACGTATGAAAAACGAGTAAGTATCTTTGTAACTCCGGCTCACATAAAATTAGTTAGTACTAACTTGTTACTCATTCGTAATTTCAGAGAAATCTTGCTGATCGCCGGTATGTGGAACTCTACGGGAAGCGATTTGAACACGAAGGATGTTACAAAATCAATAGGGACAATTTCTATGGTCACTGGAAGTTACGATTGTAACGTTAAGGTAGTTTGAACTTTATGTAATGGTTGTAATCGGAAGTATACTAATTTAAAAAATTACCGATTAGGGATAATCGGTCGTTAATTCGGTTATAAAAGCTTTCGTTTATTATAATCGTAAATTTTATGAGTGAACTTACTTTCCGATTATGGTGTTGTTTGGATATAGAAAATAAAGTTTTATTTACATAGAATAATCGGTGGACAACTATATTACAAAACTTTCAATTATTATAATCGGAAGTTTAAGGAGTGAACTTACTTTCCAAATATGGTGTTGTTTGGATACAGGAAACAAAGTTTTCTTCACATAGAATATTCGTTAGACAACTATATTACAAAACATTTGATTATCATAATCGGAAGTTTAAGGAGTGAACTTAGTTTCCAAATATGGTGTTGTTTGGATACAGGAAACAAAAAAAATTTCACATAGAATATTCGGTAGACAACCATATTATAAAACTTTCGATTATTACAATCGGAAGTTTAAGGAGTGGACTTACTTTCCGAATATGGTGTTGTTCGGTAGACAACCATATTACAAAACTTTCGACTCTAAAATTATTTTGCAAAATCCCCAGAATCGGAAGTTACATAACATAAATAACATCCGATTCTGACAAATTTTTTTGAAATCCCCAGAATCGGAAATTTTATGATTGAACTTACTTTCCAATTATGCTTCAAAATTCAACAGTTTCATATCTCTGAAATGTGAGTCGCTTGCGAGTCATCTTTAAATGCATAAAAATAGCAATAAAACCATTCCGAATCCATAATACTAATCATTCACATACCATAAACATAATGTACTAACTTATAATCCGACTCAAACCTTAAAAACGACATAATCCGTCACAAACTTTAAAAACAACATAAGCCGATATAAAGTTTGAAATCCATGAAGTTAACAAAACGTCGATAATTTACATGGTCCTTATTGCTTTGACTTTGCGACCTTTACGACATCCACGACTTGGAACACCATAATCATCATTTAGGACTTCACCTTGAGTGCTTGATGAGGCCCGAGATCTTTTGTTCCCCTTCTTTATTGGTTTCTTGCCTTTTTCCCCGAACTGAGATGCATACTCTTCATTTTCAATGTTATCAATAAAATTTTGGTGCTTTTGTATCTTCTCAATTGGCACAGGCTCTTCGGAATTTATGCAACTAGCTCACCATTTGGATAAAAACTTGAACCTCTCCCGCTGTTTTTATACATAGCATAACATCAAACGGTTATTACTCATATTTTGAGCCATAATATTGAGTTAAAATAAGAAAACAATACGTACCAATCTATCAAGACCCGGAGGTTTCTCTTTGAGGATACTCTTGTACGAAGTTGTGGTCTTTTCTTTGAGATCATGGATTACACGAAGATGAGAAACACTCCGATACCAATCCATATAGTTGGGAGCATTTTCAAAACCTTGGGTGACTGCTCTTCCACCCTTGATCAAATAATGCATCCTTCTACCCCAATGGAATTTAACGGATGGTTTACCCGAGTAAAACACCGTGATATAATCTTTAGCAGACTCGCAATGTTCCAGATCCAATGTGAAATTTCCATGAATTTCCTCCTTTGGTATACCTTGTACATAACCATGTTGTCACATCACCCTTGAGGCATTGTACATCACATATCCTGTGGGGTGCCACAACGGTCCAAAATAAAAGGCCAAATCGGACCGACCCACTATATGTACACTAGCTCGGTTTTCCTTGTATAGATCAAAGTATACGTCTTGGGCCTTCAGTGAGTCCAAAACCTTCTTCAAACGAATCAATTGTTGCTCATTTTTCCTAGAATGGTTGTCATCGGAAACGTACATTTTTCCTTTAGGGTCACTTTTATCCCACGCCGGGTTTTCAATGGTCAATTGCAAGATAGGGAAGTGGTCATAGATCCATGTCTATATTGTAAATTATACAAGTATTAGGAAATTGATTCTTCAATTAAAGAAAAATATAAACATAACTAAGTATGTAGAGTTAATAAAAATACATGTAGTAGACTCATGTTCCCAACAATTTGGCTTATTCCAAGCCTCGACGCCTTTCTCAACTCTTTCATCAACCACGCATGACATGTCGTGCCCCAATAGTACTCATTCACTTTATCGAGAGGATGCAGAAGTTTTAAAAGGTTGGCGTCGACCCGATTGCCACTGGTATTGGAGAAAATGACACATCCCAATACAAGTAGAAGATATGTGGTGGCAGCGTGGTTCACTTGGTCATCAGTTAAAGTTCCTTGCTCTTCTTCTTTCTTGCTTCCCTTGAACATATCCATAAGAGTACCCATGTTGAACTGTCTAGTTCTATAACTCATGCATCTACAAAACTCAGTTTTTGATGTTTCTACATCCCAACCAAAACACTTGTTAATTAGATCATAAAGTTTATCCCACTCTAACTGCTTTGAGTACTAAGCCCATACACCTTTTCCATGGTCAGCGAGTTTAAGAATCTGTACAACATCATTTAGGGTAATTGTAATCTCCCCAAACGGTATATGGAAGGTGTCAGTCTCAGGATAAAGCCTCTCCAAAAATGCCGATATAGTCACCAGGTCATGTTCCAACATTGAGTTCTCGGCATCATTAGACAACCCCGAGTTTGCAATAATTATCTTGAACCTTTCACATTCATAAATTAATGGCCAATCCAGCATTTTTGTTGGTGCGACGATGGGTTTGAATATACGAACCTGTTGATGGTGGTTTTTAGCTTGGGGTTAAATCGTAAAACCGCACATCTGACATGACGTCACTATGACCATTAACACATTTATTGAATCGATCAGCATGCCTACGTAAGAATTACCAGGGTACCTTTTTTTTATGTGTCATGTTCCACGGCAGAACCCTTAACATTGACCGACGTCATCTATGCCAAACCCTAATTATCATGCTACCGCGCCAAGGCATGCCAACCATGCCATCCGCACCACTGTGCCAATGGAAAACCATGCCAGCCACGTCTACCGCGCCAAGACATGCCAACCATGCTAGCCGCACCATGCGCCAATTGCATGCCAAACCCTTGGCCCCACCATGCCAAGTCAATCGCGCCTTGCCTTGTCCCCAACCATGCTATCCACACCATGCGCCAATAGAATACCAAACCCTTGTCCCCACCATGCCAAGCCGTCCGCGCCTTGCCTTGGCCCCAACCATGCTAGTCGCACCATGCGCCAATGGCATGCCAAACCCTTGGATCCACCATCCCAAGCCGTCCGTACCAAACCCTTGGCCCCACTATGCCAAGCCATCCGCGCCATTAGCCTTGGCCCCACCATGCCGACCTTCCCTATGCGACTACCAAAACGAAGACGTGCGACGATCAACGACCACCCTTCCATCCTGGATGCAAATCCTAGCCGTCCAAGGTCTCCAAACAACGCATGGTAACCTTTGTCCCAAAACCCACGCCAAACCACGCCAAGGCATGCCATGCCACATGTGCCAATGGCATCCAACCACTTTGTCGCGCCATACCATGCCGACCTTCCCTATACGGCTACCAAAAAGAAGGCGTGCGACGATCAACGACCACCCTTCCATCCTGAATGCAAATCCTAGCCGTCCAAGGTCGCCAAACAACGCATGATATCCTTTGGACCAAAACCCTAGTTTTGGCCACGCCAAAAGCGCCAAGGCATGCCATGCCACATGTGCCAATGGCATTCCAACCACCTTGCCGCGCCATACCATGCCGACCTTCCCTATACGGCTACCAAAACGAAGGCGTGCGACGATCAACGGCCACCCTTCCATCCTGGATGCAAATCCTAGCCGTCCAAGGTCGCCAAACAACGCATGGTAACCTTTGGCCCAAAACCCTAGTTTTTGCCACACCAAACCGTGCCAAGGCATGCCATGCCACATGTGCCAATGGCATGCCAACCACCTTGCCGTGCCATACCATGCCGACCTTCCCCATGCGACTGCCAAAACGAAGACGTGCGACAATCAACGGCCACCCTTCCATCCTAGATGCAAATCCTAGCCGTCCAAGGTCGCCAAACAACACATGGTAACCTTTGGACCAAAATCCTAGTTTTGGCCACGCCAAACTGCGCCAAGGCCTGCCATGCCACATGTTCCAATGGCATGCCAACCACCTTGCCGCGCCATACCATGCCTCCTCTTTATGACCGAAGCAAGTCTGGAACGGCCATTTCTTGGTTAGGCCGGATTTGTACAGATTGATCTCTCGAATCTAAAGTACTCCCTTGCACTACATTGTTTAGGGTTTAGACTCGTTTCTCACCCACACACCCGAAATTACTGAAATCAACAGAATTTGTTTTCATCCTCAAACAATTGGCGACCACGGTGGGAGATCAATATCTCGGTTCCAATACCAATTTCAGAACACGTTTCTCTAGCTCAGAATCGAACGATTCACTTGCCCCGGAAATTCCAGGACTGGGGACTAACATCCCAAACGATCACTCCCAAGTAAACAACTTCACTACTAACTAGAGACCAGTAGGCTAGGAAGCGGCCTCGCTGGTGGAGAATCTATGTGAACTCTTACATCTTTCAAAAGATCAACGGATGGAGACGTTCATCGCCATCAATCGAATAGCGTTAAACGCGTCCTTGATTCCTTCACGCTTTGAAATGTCAAGAACACCAGAGATGTCCATCAACAATATCACGTTTACCGATGACGACATGATGGCAAAGGAAGTACATAACCGGGCCCTATACGTCACAACCCTTATCAAGGATATGGAATTCAAAAGGGCTCTCATCGACGCGGGAGCATCTTTCAACGTTGTTACCCTCAGGAAGCTCAGAACGGCCAGGGTACGGCACAGCGAAGTCGTGCGACAGTCCACTATAATGACCGATTTCGAAGGCAACCAAAGCAGCACGTATGTGTACGTCAACCTAAATTTATCAGTAGGACCCGTCCAGTCAAAAGTAAGGTTCGAGGTAATCGAAAAGGAGCCAGATTACCACATGATACTGGGAAGACCATGGCTCCACGACAACAGAATCATTCCTTTGACGTATCACCAGTGCTTGAAAACCATGTTAACGGAAAAGTCGTTCGCATCGCCGCATCATTATCTCCCTATGCGCAGATCTGCGGCATGGATAATTTTGAGCCAAGAAAGGGCCCGCAGGCCACAACCAACATGGTTAACCACACTCCACTGCCAAAGTGGACGTCCATTGAAAAAAGCGATGGTCCTGCACCGCCTCACGGAGAAACCCGGTCTCACATCACCCCTTCGTAAGAGAGACACGCCAGCCTCCACCCGCCAAACCAGAGTGCGGCTTGCACCCATACCAAGCGAGGACGGGATTTTATCATGGGTCATGAAGAAAAAGGGAAAACCGTATATAAGCGCCGATGTTAGCAATTAACATGAGAGACTACCACACAGTCTCTCCGCCCAATGGAACGCAAACGTAGTAACGAGCCGCAAGAGGAAGTACCTGATGCACCACGAAAGCTACAAGATGGGACCAACTCTATCATGGACGAACTTGAGGTTTTTAATGTCGGGAGTGAAGAATCCCCGCGACCCATCTCGATCATCTCGACTCTGTGCACGGAGGAACGCGTAAAGCTGGTATACCTTCTCAAGGAATATCAAGACGTATTCGCATGGACATGCGAGGAAATGCCTGGCTTGGACGAGAAGCTAGTCACTCATCATTTACACATGATACTCGGGTCCAAACCGGTCAAGCAAACCCCGAGACAATTCCGACACGATGTGGAAGAACATATTAAGGTAGAGATTCAAAATCTACTAGCGGATGGTTTCATCAAACCGATTCACCACCCCACTTGGTTGGCCAACGTAGTTCCGGTAAAAAAGAAGAATGGACAGATCAGATGTTGTGTCGATTTTAGGGATTTGAGAAAATGTTTCCCTAAAGATGACTTTCCGCTCCCCAATATTGACATGCTAGTAGACGCCACCAGTGGACATGGCATGTTCTCTTTCATGGTTGGATACAGATCCTAGGTTACTATGTGTTGACATTGACATGCTAGGTTACCATGTGTTGTTTGGCGACCTTGGACGGATAGGATTTGTTGGGGAGCGCCAAGGCATGTCATGCCACATGTGCCAATGGAATTACAACCACCTTGTCGCGCCATACCATGTCGTCCTTCCCTATACGGCTACCAAAACGAAGGCATGCGACGATCAACGACCACCCTTCCATCCTGGATGCAAATCCTAGCCGTCCAAGGTCGCCAAAAAACGCATGGTAACCTTTGGCCCGAAACCCTAGTTTTGGCCACGCCAAACCGCGCCAAGGCATGCCATGCCATGCCACATGTGCAAATGACATTCCAACCACCTTGCCGCGCCATACCATGCCGGCCTTCACCATGCGGCTACCAAAACGAAGGCGTGCGACGATCAACGGCCACCCTTCCATCCTAGATGCAAATCCTAGCCGTCCAAGGTCGCCAAACAACGCATGGTAACCTTTGGCCCAAAACCCTAGTTTTGGCCACTCCAAACCGCGCCAAGGCATGCCATGCCACATGTGCCAATGGCATGCCAACCACCTTGTCATGCCATACCATGACGGGCTTCCCTATACGTCTACCAAAATGAAGGCCTGCAATAATCAACGACCACTTTTTCATCTAAGGTGCAGATCTGAGCCGTCCATAGTTACCAGCTAACGCATGGAAACCTTTGTCCCTAGTTTGGTCGCGCCTAAACAAATCCAAAACCCTAACTTTTGGCCGCGCCTAAACTAGGCCATATTAAAGCCATACAGATCATGCTTTCATGCGACTTGCTACCAAACGAAGGGTTGCAATAATCAACGGCTACCT
This sequence comes from Papaver somniferum, assembly GCF_003573695.1. Classification (NCBI taxonomy): domain Eukaryota; kingdom Viridiplantae; phylum Streptophyta; class Magnoliopsida; order Ranunculales; family Papaveraceae; genus Papaver; species Papaver somniferum. The sequence goes on along the minus strand of NC_039363.1, from coordinate 120,121,704 downwards.
TTCCTCTTAAGATGCAAAATCTTGACGGTCGAAGGTCACCACCGAGCCGGGAAGTCTCCCAAACTCAACTTTCCAGACAACAACAACGTGCTACATGTTTTTCACGAAAACACTCGAGACATCAACGCATGTCACAAATTTGGGGATGCTCATTGGGTACTGGTTTGGCGGTTTACTGCGTGCGGTGTACACTACGCCCGTTATAAGAAAGTGTCATAAGGATGAGGCAGTTAGTAAATACAGGGAGTAATGTTGAAACGCTTTCTTTTATGGAACATCAATTCTAAGCGTTACTGGTTACCACCTCCTCCCATTTACTCACCCTTTTTCCATTTCTTAATGAGACCAGAGTACGTTTCACTTCGACTTGTATAAATAGGCATTATATATTTCCACCGAACAACAAGTTCTGGTTAGGAGCATACAATACTCAGAAAACGTTTGCTAGCTTTCCCATCTGTTAGATTCCTACTTTATAATACAAGTCACAAGACAACTACTCTTCCAGAATCAACTATTCTGGTCTCAACACTCTCTTCGCTTCCCTCCCCAAAGGCAACCCTTCTCCCCCTTTTTGTAACCGAAACAAGTATGGAACGGCCATTTCTTGGTTTATGCCGGATTTTTACATATTGATCTCTCGAATCTAAAGTACTCCCTTGCAGTATATTTTTTAGGGTTTAGACTCGTTTCTCACCCGCACACCCAAATTTACCGAAATCAACAGAAATTGTTTTCACCCTCAAACAGAACCACATCATAATGATACTATTAAACACACGACAAGTTAAAAAAAATTTAGAATAACCTAAACCTATAACCCTTAATGTCCATCTCATTACAAACCAAAAGTTAATACGTAAATATAATGGATACGATTATTACCTCGGATTCATATATTTCTTTGGCTCAGGAGTCTTTGTATCCAAATAACAATTGTCCTCCATCTAGCAGCAGCCCAAGGGTTTCACCTTCTGGAATATCCTTCACCTTCATTTCTTCTGGGACAAGGTGTTTCGCTTTCTTTCGAGGAGGATTTTTTTTTTCAGTTTCTCCTTTCGTTTACGTACCGCTAGGTTGTCCTACTTCTGGTACTCTAGGTTCTGGTGCTTCTGGTTGAACATTAGGTTGAATTTCATCTTGTGATTGTGGAGCACTTGGTTGAATACCTTCTTGAACTTCTGTTGGAGTTGGTTGAACACCTTCTTGAACTCCTGGGGTTGTTGGTTGAACACCTTCTTCAACCTGTGGGGCAGTTGGTTGAACACCTTCTTGAACTTGTGGAGAAGTTGGTTGAATATCTTCTTGAGTGCTTTGTTGTTCTCCATCTTGAGCACTTGAATTTGCTTTAGCAGTCCTAGCTCTTCTTGCACTAGCTGTCAAGTTCCTATGCCTTTCCATCCTTGCACTATCTGAGACAATTGCATCTTCGGCTTTTTTACCTCGCCTATCCCTAAACAACAAAATAAAGTACAATAGGTTCATAAATATATGTTAGCAAACTATAAAAGATATAAAATCGGAAGTTTATCTAAATCCAAACTCCCGAATATACATAATCGAAAGTTTCAGTTCAACATAAGTGACCGAATATAAATAATCGGAAACAAAAGGAAAGTTTATTCTACCGAATATGTTTACCCAAAAACAAACAACATAAACTATCTTTCATAATCGTAGGACATTTATCAACATTATCTTCCGAATACACATAATTGAAAGCTAAATGAGAGTCTATCCTACCGAATAACCAACAATCGGAAGCCTTACAAAATTAATTTCTACCGAATATGCATCATTTTGTGTCCAGAAAACACTTAAGTTGTTCAGCCTAAACAATTGAAAGCAAATTACCAAACATAACATCCGGTTACTGCATCTCTATAACTTGCAGTTCCCTAGTATATTCGGAAGGCAAAAACACATTTAACTCCCGAATATGGTCAATTTGGGGTTCAGTAATGAACAACGTTCTTTAATCGGTAGGAAACCTAAATTTTTAGCATCCGAATATGACCAATGTTTTTGTGGAATGAAGAATTCGACCACAACCGGAACTTTAAAACAATAACTAAACTACCTAATCTGTGTAATAACCGAAAACCCTAAAAAAATCACGGATTCTTCGAATTGAAGCAATAAAAACCAAAAAATGGTAGAATCTTACCTAATCGGGGGCATTTGAAGTTTCTTTGAGAGTTTATATATCAGAATTACCTACATCAAGACATCATTTTCTTCGTGTTCTTCGATGAGAATCTCTTTACTACGGGCATGCAGTCCAATCTTTGGATCGTCACCGCGATAAAAAAATTTGGTTTTAGCTTTCTTACGTTCCTTATCTTTCATCTTTATAGAGAATAATCGACGATGATTCGATTCAACGATTAACGATAACGATGTATTGAAGCGGAGTTGAACGATGGGGAAAGTTTTTCCTCTCTGTAACAATCAGTGGGGAAGAGGAGAGAACAGGAGTTGAAGTTAAAAAGAAATGAATCTAGGTTGATATTGGTTTTATCGATCAAATGGTATAATCGGGAGTTAATACCATCTGAATAGCTACCGATTTTTAAGTAGCCCCAAATTTCAGTTAACCAAAATTCTATAAATTTTGGATTTCTCGAATTTCCTAATCGTTAGTTTAGATATTTTCTAAGACTTCCGATTATATAGTATCCCCAAATTTTAACATGGAAAAATTCTTAAGATTTCTTATTTCTATACTTTAACAATCTGTAGTATATTTGAGTTACTTAACTCCCGATTCAATATTAATAATCGGTAGTTGATATAGTTTTTACAGTGATAAATAGGGAATTCGTTTCTCGGACTTGGGAAGTTGTCGATTTTAGACTTAATAAAAGAAAATACTAAAACTAGCAAAAATATGTAAAAGAAGGTAACAAGAATAAGAGTTATTGGGACTCGGGATTTCACTGTTTCTCATATTCATGTGGTTCAGAAATTAATCCTAGGATAATTATGTCTCAAGTAATAAAATTTAGTGACTCTTAATGTTTGCCAAGATATATTTTTGAAAGTAATGATTGTAAATCTAAAGCATGGGACATCAAATCATTTAAGCTAAGTATGACCCATCAATTGAAATAACAATCATTCAATAAAAATCATAGAACAATTAATAAACAGTGAAAAAAGTAAATAAAGAATTAATTCAAGTTACCACATAGATGAAATCCAGCTTCCTCCTTTGTCCCAGTGATGGGGTTTATCTCATCATGGTGGAAACACGCTCAAAATTGGTATTCATAGCTCAAAAAGTGTTTACAAGAGGTGGAAAACAATAAAGCAGTGAAATTGCAATGAATATAAGTGTTACAAAGTCACTGTTATAGTAAATGATAAATCCAACGTGTAGCAGAATAAAGGAATGTCTGTTCGTGTCTGTTCTTCGTGTTCTTGAGAACGACACTTCTCTTCCGTCGTCTGCAACTCTTCTTCTTCCTTCACCTGCTGCTGCTGCAACTCCTCCTGCAACGTGACTTTATTCCTATGCTCTACCCCAAACTCCCGATTCCCCTTTTTCTGAGTCCCATCCACTGTTTTTATACCCAACAACTCCAATTTTCTCGATCAAATCTTCCCAGGAATAGGTTATTTCTTCGCTTCCAAGTCTCGGTGATTTCTTTTCTTCTTTACGTGTAAACTTTCCATATTTGATTTATATGAATCCTTTAGAATATTTTCTCATCTTTCCCCACGAAACTTCCATGAATACAGCCAAATACCTGTAACGTGTAAACACTCTGTTCTACCGAGAATAATTGTGGAAACTTGTTTATTTCCCGATTTAAACTCACATACCGTTCCTGTTTTAGTGTAACAGAATCATTCCAACCAATTTCCGTGGAAATCTCCCACATAATCTCTTTCAAATTCTCGCCTGAAGAACCGAGAATCTCATGCCCCTGTCTAGATGATCCATCCCAACTCAGTCGGATTTAAACACCATATCAAGCCTGTTAATCAATAACAGGCCCAAAGCAATCCTTACCCGTCATTGAATCTCATTAATACTCCTTCAAAATTCGATCAAAATGTTACGCAGTTGAAAGTATGGGTGTAAATTCGGGCAGGCCGGGACGCCCAACCCAAAAACTAAGACAGGCCGGGCAGGCCAGGCTTAATATTTGTGAGCCCGTAAACAAATTCAGGCCGGACAGGCCGGGTACAAGTAGATAATTTGCTACCCAAAGACCGCCCAAAGCCCGCTTTTTATACGGGCAGGCCAGATCGGGCCGGACAGGCCACTATTTTGATTTTTTTTTTAAGTTTAAATTTTCAAATGAACGGTATTAAATACAATATCCTTTCCTTTCCAACATCACATATCGTAAGTAAAGTGATAGTATTATTTTATATTTAAATTACACTGACAAATTTTTAATTTTAGGCTATAATAAATAATTAATTAGAGTACAATAAACTTTCTAATAAGAAAATATATTACCATTAATATTTTGAAAAGGTTAATTATAAGTAAAAACAATTATATATTTTATTTTTCTTGACACAAAATTGACAATTATAAAATTGTAACTTTTAAGTCTTTTTAAGAGGATATTAAATGATTAATAGCACATAGAAGCCTTTCAGGCCGGGCACCAGGCCGGGCATCATAATTAATCGCAAAGCACCGCCAATAAATTAATCCAGGCCAGGCCGGGTAGCCCGCAACGGGCCATAACAGGCTTTGGGCAATTTCAGGTACAGGCGGGCTTGGGCGGGTACGGGCAGGCTGAGTTTTTTCGGGTAATATTTACACCCCTAGTTGAAAGCTTCCTTTTCCCGCCGAATTCGTGGTTTGAATGATGAAGATGGGATGCCCCATATCAGTTCCGGGGTTTCTATAGCAGTGGGGTGTAAATAACAAACTAGGGTGCCCCTTATCAGTGGAGTGCCCCTTAGTAATTGAGGTGTCCCTTATCCAAAATGAGAGTCCAAATAGTAGGTGTCCTCCAGGTGTAACTTTTCGAGCCTATTTCTCCGCGCAAGTGTATTTCTCCAAAACACCTACAAAGACACAAAATACCAAAATAAGCACAAAATCGAGTACTAATATTACAGAGAATTGAGACTAATATAAACATATAAATGCGTCTATCAATAGTATATTTGAGTTACTTAAATTCCGATTATGTAGTAGCCCCAAATCTCAACATGGAAAAAATTCTTAAGATTTCTTGTTTCTATACTTTATCAATCTGCAGTCTTGTGAAGTTCATGTTTCTACCGATTGTCATACAAGCCAGGTACGCGTTTGGCACAAATTTATTTTAATCGCTAGCATGTTTGAGTCACTTAACTCCCGATTCAGTGTTAACAATCGGACACACAATACCTTCCAATTATGTAAGGGCATTAACGTATTCTACTAGCCTTTAGGACATCCCTTAACATTGTATATGGGTTGGGAATAAAAAAGTCGCCCCTAATTATTTTGAGGTCGCTCCTAAAAATGCCAGGCTAAAAACCAAGATGATGCAAAAATAATTGCAAACATTATAAAAATTCCCCTGATGACTAAAAACGATAGTAATCGGTTGATTCTCTTCCCTTGTCTTGTTTCGTTGAAAGGTTATGTTATTTCTCCTTGCCTTGGTTTTTGGCCTTTTAGATCTGAGCCTTATGGATTAATATCTTAAAATATCTATGATTGATTCCCTTAACAACATTAATCTGAATACCTCTGTTTAGCTTTTTACTTCGTCCGTCCATTCTCAGTTTTCTTTTCCTTCTTTCGGTACCCTAGTTAAAATTGGCTGTGTATTTTCTTCTTTATCTGAATTTTCATTGGGGTGTTTTTTCTGGGTTTCATGAAGTTTTCTTTATTACCTATTTCTATGTATCCTCTCTTTCTGCATTTGCTGCTTCTATCCTAGTTTACTAGTTTTTGTAGAGAATTTTAGATTGGCTAGTTGCTTTTCCAAAGTCTTTCGATGGTCTGTGTAAAATGTGAAGATTAATATATCAGTTTAAACCCCTTGACCCTATGATCCAACCAACCCCCAGGAAATTCCGCTTAAATTTTAGTCCTCTTTTGCCTAAGTTTAGGATTTCAAAGTAGATTTTGTGCCTTTTTCTTTTACTCTCGACATCTCTCTTTAAGTTTTTTGTTTACAACATACTAATTTTCTTGAATTTCTTCTAATCTTTTTGGTGCAAAGTTTAGGATTCAAGAGTATGGACATAATCACAAGTTGGTTTGGCTATTCAGGGGCCTTTTTCTTTTACTCTATCCTTGGTTTTTTTCCTCTTTCAATTGTTAATTCTCCCATTTTTATATGATGCATGTCATTCAGGTTCACTAGTTTATGCAATTATGTAGTATCTGTTACATACCTTAGCTTATCTAATATTTCAGTTTTTAGTTATCTCCATCTTTGCTCTTTGTGTTATTTGCCCTTTCCCCCTCCCTGCTTGAGGTTATTTACTTTTTCATCCACCGGACTTGTTCAGATTCAACAGTAGGCTAAGCCTTTTAATTTGTACCTTTAATTATAGATTATTTTTAGGTTAGTTTCTTGTTGGTGCTAGTCTCATTAATTAGCTATTTCTATTTTCCTATTTTTAGTTTTTCTTTAACATGTATTGTGTCATTGTAATGTTAGTATATAACTTGATCTATTTTTGCGTTTCTTCTTGGAATAGGAAATTGAAGACTCCTGTGAAACAACATGATGCTGAAATCAATAATGGCTATGTTCTACATGGTTGTATTTTTTTAAAAATGCAACTTTCACCATTTGAATCTTCGATTGTGGGAAAGACTAAACCGTCGTCCTCAATCATTAAGAAGAGAACTCTTTCCTGTATAGGCCATCGTGACAATTTTATCAGACTTGTTCGTGGTAGAAGGGCTCAGGAATCCATCTTGATTGTTTTATCGCGAGCTAAGACTCCCATTCTTCACAACAAGTTTGTGAATCATTACATTCTGCCAGTATTAGAAGACTACTCATTGGTTACTGATGGAGAACGAATGCTTCCTAGTTTAATGAATAATTATCAATGTTTGTGTTATTTTTGCAATTTTAGTTTTAGGATCCTCTTTAGGACCTATCGCGTTGTGTTTTTTTCCTTCAGCAAGGTTTTATCCTTTTGGTTATGGGTTTTTCTTGTCAAGGTTTTTAACGAGGCAACAAATGCGTGTCCAACACCTTACGGTGGTTTCATCTTTTACTTACCTATGTCTGTTATTTATTTATTCATGTAAGAGATATAATCTTACTGTTGTAACCACGGCTACTAACGCCTTTAGTTAGTTTTTTTCAATGTAATTCACAAAAAAAAGACCAAAAACGATAGATAGCTTGGTACTCCTCTCTTCTTTGATAAAAACATAAAGGAAAATTTTACTCCTTCCTTCAAAAATATTACTCTACTCTCAAAGGTTAGAAGTTTAAACTTTTATCCTAAGATGGGAGAACAGTTCTAATCAAATGTATTCTCCAAGCCTTCTGAACCTACCAAATGCAAGTTCTTGCTCTTCCGAAAGAAACTCTCGATAAATTGGATCATATCTAGAGGAATTTATATTACTCTACTCTCAAAGGTTAGAAGTCTAAACTTTTATCCCAAGCTGGGAGAACAGTTCTAATCAAATCTATTCTCCAAGCCTTCCAAACCTACCAAATGCAAGTTCTTGCTCTTCCGAAAGAAACTCTCGATCAATTAGATCGTATCCAGAGGAATTTCTGGTGGAATAAAGAAGGAAATAGAAGACAATGAGGATTTATAAAATCTTGGGCAAGCATATGCAAACCCGTCTCTCAAGGAGGACTAGGTGTTGATGGTGATTTTTAGCTTAGGGTTAAAATCGTAAGACCTTGCATCAGATGTGACATCACTCTGCAAGGAAACGGTGCTGCGAGTACTAACCTCTCCACCGACGCATTTATTGAACCACTCAATATACTTTAAATTCAGGCGCCTTGTCAATACTAGACTCGCTGAGTACTTTCCTGTGTTATGTTCCTCAACAGAACCCTTAAATCGGTATGGCATGACGGATTTATGTTCACTCGCAGCTGAGTAGCATGAAACCTCCAAGTACCAAAATTAAGGACATTGCACGAAAGGCTCAGACAGAAAGCATACTACATTCTGTAGGTAAAGATTTTGTGACAACATATGAAAATCCATATAATCATTGTGATAACTTGCAAAGAACTCATAAACCCAACTAAATTGCAAATTAGGATTTTGCGCCTCGCGCCATATACTAGACCCCGTTGGTCGAAATCATGCCTAGCCAAGCTAGGCAACCAAATTCGCCGCAGCGCGCTAAAAGTGCGGTCGCGCCGTAACATGCGGGCCCTCTTCCCATTGACCAATCAGGTCACTTCAAAACCTCCACCGCGCGTTGGAAGCTAGCCACACCCCTAGCATGCAGGCCCCACTTTCCGACGACCAATCAGGTTGCTCCAAACCTTCCATGGTCTCAAAAGAAGTCACTATACTAAGCTAGCTTCCCAAAACATGCTAGCTTCCCAAAACGTGCTAGTTTCCCAAACGTGCTAGCTTCCCATACATGCTATCTTCCCAAACATGCTAGCTTCCCAAAACGTGCTAGCTTCCCAAACGTGCTAGCTTCCCAAACATGCTAGCTTCCAAAATGTGCTAGATTCCAAAACGCGCCACATGCATACTACACGCATTAATTAGGGTTTCAACACACCAAACCTTAATTTGAGCAAGATGCAACCAAACTCGTCCACGATACTTTGACCACGCCGCAACTAGCATACTGCTATGCCGTGGCCACTAGCATACCACCAACACGTTGCCAATATTGCTGTGCAAACAAGATGCAGCCACGATCAATGGCCATCTTTTCTCCTGAGATGCAAATCTCAGCCGTCCGAACTCGCTACCAAATCGCAAGAGTTGTGGCGACTTTTGGCAACAACGCCAAATCCTAAATTGGATACAACACCAAATTCCATGGTTTATGCCAAAACCGCTAACTAAGCCGCGCCTAAAAAATGTGCGAGCATGTTGGCCATGCCGCCATGCCACAACTGCTAGCACGTCGCTATGCCGCGGCTACTGGCATGCCACCATGCCATAGTTACTGGCACGTCGTTATGCTAGGGCTACTGGCATGACACCATGCCACAGCTTCTAACACGTCGCTATACCACGGCTACTGGCATGCCACCATGCCACAACTACTAGCACGTCGCTATGCCACAGCTACTAGCACGTCGTTATGCCAAGGCTACTGGCATGCCACCATGCCAAAGCTGCTAGCACGTCGCTATTCCACAGCTACTGGCATGCCACCATGCCACAACTACTAGCACGTCGCTATGCCATGACTACTGGCATGCCACCATGCCACAGCTGCTAGCACGTCGCTACGCCACGGCTACTGGCATTCCAACACGCCAAAGCAGCTAGCACGTCGCTATGCCATGGATACTTGCATGACACCATGCAACAGCTGCTAGCACGTGCTATGCCACGGCTACTGGCATGCCACCATGCCACATCTACTAGCACGTCGCTATGCCACGGCCACTGGAATGCCACCATGCCACAACTACTAGCGCGTCGCTATGCCACGGCCACTGGAATGCCACCATGCCACACGTAGCAACCTGCTACACGCTTTCAACGAAAATATTCGAGACATCAAAACATGTCACAAATTGGGGGATACTCATCAGGGTATTGGTTTGGCGGTTTACAGCGTGCGGCGTGCAATACGCCCGTTACAAGAAAGTGTCATAAGAGTGAGGCGGTTAGTAAATACAAGAAGTAATGGTGAAAAGTTTTCTTCATTATGGAAACATCAATTCCAGGCGTTACCCGTTACCACTTTCTTCCATTACTCAACCGCTTCCACTTCTTATGAGGCCAAGGTACGTTTCATTAAGACTTGTATAAATAGGTTTCACCTATTTCCACCAAAGGACAAGTTTTTTGGTCAGGAGAACAATACACATCCAAAAATCACCTGGTAGCTTTCCATTCAGCTCACCGGTTCAACTTTCAGATACAAGTCGCAAAATACCCACACTTCCAGAATCAACTATTCTGGCCTCAACACTTTCTTCGCTTCCCTCCCTAAGACCAACCCTCCTCCTTCGCTTTGTGACCGAAGCAAACCTGGAACACCATTTCTTGGTTTAGTCCAGGGTTGTATAGATTGATCTATCGAATCAAAAGTACTCCCGTGCAGCAATTTTTTTTGGGTTTAGATTCATTTCTCACCCACACTCACACGAAAGTACCGAAATCAGCAGAAACGGTTTTCACCTAGAAACCATTGGTGACCATAGTGGGAGATTAATCTTTCGGTTACAATATCAACTTCCAATTCCTAATTTTATTTTTTCAACTCCGATCTCAAGATGGTAGAACTCAGGTCAGGATCAACAACAAACCCTGAGAACACTGGCGCCGAAATTACTCTCAGTGTCAACGTTTCTCCCAGTGGTGCTAATACATCACCTGTCAACACCAGCAACATGGAGAACGTTCCTTCAGGTATTACACCTCCAATCACAAGAGCCAGAGCCTCTGTTGCGGAAAATGCTCCTTCAGGTGTTACAACTCCAGTCACCAGAGCCATAGCTGCTGCTGCCGCTCCCAATGTTTCGTCGAGTATGACACCTCCAATTGTTACCAAAACTGCATCTACTCCGCCGTCAGGTCGAGAAACTGGAGGAGACGGAGGGAGACGACCCTACATTACCGATTTGATGGAAAGGCAGGAGGTTCTCGCCAGAGCCCAAACGGATATGGACTCAACTCAGAAGGAGGTACTTTTTTTTCTCAAAACGCTGACAGCGGGACTACCACAAGAATCACGCTATCCAGAGACAACAAGGAACACCTCCAACACCTCTGGCGCTAGCACCTCAATAAGGCGCACCCTTGCGGATGAAGAAACTTGCCCAAGAGCTCCACAGATAAATCAGCCATCCGATTTCGTCACACGAGAATATTTGGAACGACTTCTCCGAAACCGAGACAAAAGCGACTCTATGGACATACATCAGCATCAGCCCCCGTATCCTCCTGAAGTACAAAGAATTCCTCCTCCAAGAGGGTACTTTTCCCCTCAACTCTCTCTGTACGACGGTATCGGCAATGCGCGTGAACACGTCTCTCGATTCTTGGAGTCCCTAGGTGAGCACGAATGTAATCATGTCCTCCGTTTGAGGGAGTTTTTGAAATCACTTACTGGAAGAGCGTACACATGGTACAACAGCATTACGCCAGGCAGCATCTCCAACTGGTCTGACATGGTTGCAACTTTCTACAAGAAATACTTCTTTATGTCTGAGCAAATCACCTTCTCAAATCTAGGAAGGATGTTTCAACGAAACAATGAACATCCTAATGATTTCTTCAAAAGATTCAGAATTCAAGCACTTGATTGGCATGACCCAAGCGTGACCGAACAGCAATTGGTGGACTCCTGTATCAATGGCATGATTCCCATCTACCGCGCCTTACTAGAGAATATGCGATTCCAGACATTCTCCGAGCTTCACGAAGCTACAAAACGGTCAGCCACAACAGCACCAGCGTTGTTGGAAAGAACCAGGCCAACTAGAAGCGAAGAAGCACGCGAAACTCGAGAAAATATACGCCTCATCAATAAGCAATACAACACTGGTCCCTCCTATGTGAGCGTGATAGAAGAAGGAGGAAAAAGGAAGGCTCCAATAGTAGAACATCCATCCAAGCGCGCAGCACCAGCACGACAAGCAGCTCTGCCACGGAAGTCCACCGCTAAAGCTCTCATGCGACATCAAGAGACTGGAGAAAATGTCTTGGATTTCCCGTTGTCAATCGAAGAAGTGATTGAACTCTTGGAAGCATGTATCCAAGACGACGCCATCAAAATACCTCCTATCAGGCGCCCACCAATGGAAGCGGAAATGGCGAACCCCAAATATTGCCGCTACCACAGATTTGTCCACTACCCGACCAGTGAATGCAACAAGCTAAAGCATATTTTCAAAGAAAAGATAGAAGTAGGGGATCTTAGACTAGACGATAAAAGAGTTCACAGAGACCCACTTCCAGTCAGGAGTTGCATAGTCTCTGGGGGATCCGTACACAAAACTGTGCAATTCCTGATGCAGCGTGTTTGCAAAATTCTCTACCTCTCTAAGGCACAGCATCAAGATATCTTTACAGCCCTTAATAGTGTTGTATCGGGAAAGCGACTCTTTCCTACTGAAGAAACCACACCAGAACCCCAAACTCTCCCAGGAAGCGGTGCTGAAAAATACAACTGGGGACTGCTTACCACGGTTCATCTGAGAGACGCCAAGCTCGATAACGCACTAATCGACGCGGCCTCTGACTCCAACATCATTACCATCAAAACTATAAGAGCTGCGTGAATTTCGAAGCAGGAGGCTACTCATTCCCCAACCGTGGTAAAAAACTTGAAAGGAGGGGTGGTAGACGCGTATGGATACATCAATCTTGAAATCAAGGTGGGAGACACTCTAACACATGGCAAATTCTACATAGTCAAAGAACTCGCGAATTATGACATGATTTTTGGGCGCGCATGGGTACACGGTAACAAAGCGAAGTTAGAGATATCCCCTCTGACGATGTCGGTACCCGAAAGAATTTCCAACAATCCGTCCAACTTTGAAGATTACATGTTGCCGTATCAACAACTTACCAATGTAACTCAATTTCCTGGAGAAATCCCGTCGACGTTCATCTGCAGATTCCGAACACAAGTAAGTCTGGTCAAACAAACCTTTCTGCACCAAGTCACCTCTCCTCTCGGCCAGACATGGGGACTCGGTCCGATTACCAACCCAGACGTTATTAAGAGGTGTGAATGGAATGCTACTCCTTTCAAGTAATTTGCCAAAAATTTGGAAGCTGTCATAGCCAAACATGACGAATTCAAAAATCAAATGTTTGCGCAACTCTCCAACCCGTTTAAAGTTGGGGATGTAGTAGTCAAGATGACCTCGTTTCAAGTTGGGAGCATAATAGTAAAGGTGGCCACTCGACCCGGTCCGCCTAAAGAAAAGGAAGACGAGCCATATCTGGTGGCTGATGTTATCTTGGGAGGTTACTGCAAGCTCATCAATACTGACAATTTTGAAGGTGTCACGATTCACTCGCGATGGCTCAAACCCATCAATACCTAAATCGCTGTGCTACCTTCACCTCCAGTGTTCTCCTGCAGCGTTTCCTTCAGCATTTTACTTTTCATGCAATGTTTGTAACTTCTCTAAAATGATTGCACTGCTTGCATTCATGAGTAAAATTTTCAATTTCAATTAAAGAACATCTTTCCTTGAAAAGTTTTCCTGAACCATCTTAAAGGAAAAATACCAAGTAAACCTAAAATCTCACAGAGTCGTTATCCGTCAACTGAAAACCAGAGAAATCAAACCACCGCAAAAATACCTATTCAAAATACTGAAGAATAAAATATGCAAGGAAGACGATCGTCAGGCAGCAGAACAGATGTCTTCTTCAAGAATATTCGACTCTGAATCTCAGAAACAGTATGAAGGCTTTATTGATTCATTCAAAGATGTGAAACCATAAAAACTGAATGATGGAGTGTTACTCGAGAAACCCTAACTCCACCATGAAAGGAAGAAAGTAAAATCAAACTTTTGGAATGTCAAAGGGGATACACGCTAAGAATAAATAAGCAAAAGTGAAAATTGGTCTTTAACGGTAGACGCCTGGATCAATAGCGCCTTCGTCAGAGCTTCTTCCAGCACTTTCCCCAGCACGCTTTCTGACAGCAAACGTTCCATCCAGACGCCTCCTTGGCATCAAAAACTTTGGCGTTCCATCCAGAAGCCACCATAGCAGTAGCTTTCACTTCCTGTCCAACGTCTGCTTCAACAGCAGCCCCAGTGTGTGTTTCCGTAGCCTCCCCAATTTTCCCAGCATACATCTCCTCCATCTCCTCGTCCACATTGACGGCATCCTTAGTGTTTGCGTCAACACCCCTGACAATAATTTTGGTGTCCACTCCAGAAGCTGCTTCAATTTTGAAGACCGTGTCGACATCTTCCCCATGAGCCTTTCCAGCTGCTTCTTGAGGATATCCCGGTTCATTCGCATCAGAGTCAAGGATTATGATACCATCATGGACAGGGTAATTAAAATGGTCCTCACCTATAAGTTCCATGGATTCAGTCTTTCGCCGCTTCAACCGAGAGGAAAATTGTTCCGCCCTAGCACTGGGATGTAGAAAAACTTTATTGCTCCGAGATCTCCCGACAAGCCAAGATTCTTCATCGTGCCTCCACCTTTCCTCTATGTCCACTGAATCCAAGAGAGTCTGAACACACATCCGCACTCTGCACAAATGGGAGAGAGACATGCCTTGTATAATCTCGTCAGCTTCACGGAACAGAGAATCAATTCTATCTAAAACCTCCTCATGAGAAGAAAATTGGGTTTCGTCGGTTTCAGAATTTCTCTCCGAAAAGGTACGGTCATCACTAGAAGATCCCATTATGTGCTACAAAAAAAAATAGTTTTACCACGTTTGTACCGGCATTCTACATGATGAAAAAGACAAAATGGAACTAGGGGAAGAAACAAGATGCAATACTTGTAGGGAAGATGGATGCGATTTTTATGATGATATGTAAGAGCGAAGGATTCAAGATCACCTCTTATATTCAGCGGAAAATCTCTTTGCCAGCCATGAATTAAGGCTTCACACGCGTGATACCAGCTGGATTAGATATTTGTTTATACGGAACAATTAAGGTTTGTATCCAAGTAATTCTGCGACTTAGCCTGTGCCATTCCCCATCACAAGCGCGCGTCCCAAGACAACGCCATCATATCCACGCCTGAGCCAAGCTATGCCAAGCCAAGTCGCGTCTAAACCAAGCCAAGCCATACCAAGCCAAGCCGCGCCAACCCAAGTCGCACTCAAGCCGCGCCCAAGTCGCGCCCGCGTCAAGCCGCGCCCAAGTCGCGCCCGCGTCAAGCCGCTTCCAAGCCGCGCCAAGCCAATTTGCGTCCAAATCGCGGCCAAGTCGCCCATCAGCTACTGCAAGCTAACGGTGCCAACATCCCATGATCAAAGTGAATCTATCCAAAATCCTCCAGCACAAGGATCACAGGTTTCTAACACCTTCCACTAAAGGTTAGTTGAATTTTCTCGACAATCTCGTCACGTCTTGCTCTCTCGATTTTACTCTCGCCTGTCACTATCTCATGCTTACCTCGCAACAATGCTACTATTGCGTGCTAAGCAGGGGACTTAATGTTGATGGTGGTTTTTAGCTTAGGGTTAAAATCGTAAAACCTTGCATCAGATGTGACGTCACTCTACAAGGAAACGGTGTTGCGAGTACTAACCTCTCCACCGACGCATTTATTGAACCACTCAATATACTTTAAATTCTGGCGCCTTGCTAATAATAGACTCGCTGAGTACTTTCTTGTGCTATGTTCCTCAGCAGAACCCTTAAATCGGTATGGCATGACGGATTTATGTTCACTCACAGCTGAGTAGCATGAAACCTCCAAGTACCAAAATTAAGGCCATTGTACGAAAGGCTCAGACAGAAAGCATACTGCATTCTGTAGATACATATTTTGTGACAACATACGAAAATCCATATAATCATTGTGATAACTTGCAAAAAACTCATAAACCCAACTAAATTGCAAATTAGGGTTTTGCGCCTCGCGCCATATACTAGACCCCGTTGGTCGAAACCATGCCTAGCCAAGTTAGGCAACCAAATTCGCCGAAGCGCGCTAAAAGTGCGGTCGCTCCCTAACATGCCGGCCCTCTTCCCATTGACCAATCGGGTCACTTCAAAACCTCAACCGCGCGTTGGAAGCTTAGACACGCCCCTAACATGCTGGCCCCACTTTCCGACGACCAATCAAGTTGTTCCAAACCTGCCACGGTCTCAAAAGAAGTCGATATACTAAGCTAGCTTCCCAAAACATGCTAGCTTCCCAAAACGTGCTAGCTTCCCAAATGTGCTAGCTTCCCAAACGTGCTAGCTTCCCAAAACGTGTTAGTTTCTCAAACGTGCTAGCTTCCCAAACGTGTTAGCTTCCAAAATGCACCACATGCATACTACGCGCGTTAATTAGGGTTTCAACACACCAAACCCTAATTTGAGCAAGTTGCAACCAAACTCGTTCTCGATACTTTGGCCACGCCGCAACTAGCATACTGTTATGCCGTGGCCACTAGCATACCACCAACACGTTGCCAATATCGCTATGCAAACAAGATGCGACCACGATCAATGGCCATCTTTCCTCTTGAGATGCAAATCTTAGCCGTATGAACTCGCTACCAAACCGCAAGAGTTGTGGCGACTTTTGTCCACAACGCCAAATCCCTTGGTTTGTGCCGCCAAACCCTAAATTGGCTACAACACAAAATTCCATGGTTTATATCAAAACCGCTAACTAAGCCGCGCCTAAAAAATGCACAAGCATGTTGGCCATGCCGCCATGCCACAGCTGCTAGCACGTCGCTATGTCGCGGCTACTGGCATGCCACCATGCCACAGCTGCTAGCACGTCTATACCACGGCTACTGGCATGCCACCATGCCACAACTAATAGCACGTCGCTATGCCACAACTACTAGCACGTCGCGATGCCAAGGCTACTGGCATGCCACCATGCCACAGCTGCTAGCACGTCGCTATGCTACGACTACTGGCATGCCACCATGCCACAACTACTAGCACGTCGCTATGCCATGGCTACTGGCATGCCACCATGCCACAACTGCTAGCACGTCGCTATGCCAAGGATACTAGCACGCCACCACGCCACAGCTGCTAGCACGTCGCTATGCCACGGCTACTGGCATGCAACCATGCCACAACTGCTAGCACGTCGCTATGCCACGGCTACTGGCATGCCACCATACCACAGCTACTAGCACGTCGCTATGCCACGACCACTGGCATGCCACCATGCCACACGTAGAAACGTGCTGCACGCTTTCCAAGAAAACACTCGACACATCAAAACATGTCACAAACTGGGGGATACTCATCAGGGTATTGGTCTGGCGGTTTATAGCGTGCGGCGTGCAATACGCCCGTTACAAGAAAGTGTCATAAGATTGAGGCGGTTAGTAAATACAAGAAGTAATGGTGAAACGTTTTCTTCATTATGGAAACATCAATTCCAGGCGTTACCCGTTACCACTTTCTTCCATTACTCAACCGTTTTCACTTCTTACGAGGCCAGGGTACGTTTCATTACAACTTGTATAAATAGGTTTCACCTATTTCCACCAAAGGACAATCTTTTTGGTCAGGGGAACAATACACATCCAAAAATCACCTGGTAGCTTTCTATTCAGCTCGCCAGTTCAACTTTCGGATACAAGTCGCAAAATACCCACACTTCCAGAATCAACTATTTTGGCCTCAACACTTTCTTCGCTTCCCTCCCTAAACCAGCCCTTCTCCTTCGTTTTGTGACCGAAACAAACCTGGAACGACCATTTCTTGGTTTAGGCTAGGGTTGCATAGATTTATATCTCGAATCAAAAGTACTCCCGTGCAGTACATTGTTTTGGGTTTAGATTCGTTTTTCACCCGCACTCACACGAAATTACCGAAATCAGCAGAAACGGTTTTCACCTAAAAACACTAGGAATCAAAAACCCTCACCAATTCAATATTACCCTCCTCACAAAACTAGCTAGCAGATTAGTAACTAAACAATATCAACTTTGGGGCCAACTCCTGAAAGCCAAATATTTTCCAAACTCTCATGCTTTAGAAGAATCTAGAACTTCGAATTTATCCTGGATTTGGACAAGCATTAAAAAAGGTCTAGAACTAATTAAGAGAAATTATGTTTGGAAAGTGAAAAACGGGAAATCGGTAAAGATTTGGGAAGAAAGTTGGATTCCTAAATCTTAGATTATACATAAAATTACCGAATCCACAAGACCCAGCTCCAAAAATGGTTCAAGAGTTGATAACTGATCAAAATGGCTAGGATCAGGAAAAATTAGATCAATTTTTCTACCCAGAGGATAAGAAAAAAATTCAAGCTATAATCCCAAGAAGACATGAAAAAGATATCATCAGATTGAGGCACCATCACTCGGGAAGATTTTCGGCTAAGAATATTTATAATTTCCTAGCTCATCAAGATCAGGACAATATAATTCAGTTAGATTTTCCTTGGGATAAGATTTGGAAAATTCCAGCCATTCCAAGAACAAAACTCTTCATATGGAAACTGATGCAAAAAATCCTTCCGACATTTACCAGATTGGGAGACCACAACCCAGAGATAAAGACGAGATGTGAAATGTGTAATCATCACGTTCAAGAGACAGAACAACATTTATTTAGGGATTGTCCATTTGCAAGAGAAATTTGGTTTGGCATTTCTCTTGGAAACATAAGCTCTAGTTACAGTGCATACCCAATAGCAACTTGGGTTAAATCGGATCCCAATCTGGATTGTCTTAAAAGAAAAATATCAACCGTCTACTGGTTCATATTGATATATAGATACACTACGGTTTTTGAGAAAATAAATCCGGATACGACAAATCTAATAGAAGAAATCATTAGTTTCCTAAATTTTACATCGTCAACATACCCCCGAAAAAACTTACCGACCCAAAAAACTACCCCAAGCAACCAAAAATGGCCAAAGCTCAACACAGATTGGATTATCTTTATTGATGCCTCCTTCAAGAAAAAAGATTCGACGATGGGATATGTTTTCATCCTATATTCGGTGTATCATGAGTCCTTCATGCAACTATCAGCAGGATCAGATTTGGCTGCTTCGACTTTTCAAGCGGAAGCAAAATCCTTACTTAAAGTTGTTACTTGGTTAAAAGATAATATTTTATCAAGCATCTCGATCGTCACCGACTACAAAGATCTGGTTGACAACATCAACAAGGTAAGCAATGACTGTTCTTGGGAAGCTGAAACACTATACAAGAAGCCGGAAAAATCTTAAGGGAACTCCCTCAAGCTCAGCTAAATATGTCGCTAGAAGGTACAATTCTTCAACCGACTACATTTCCAAGGAAGCAAGGATTAAAAACCTTCAGCACATGTCTTTTCATTTAAATCCAAAAATTCAAAAAACTAGCATCTTTCTAATGTTTTTGACAAATCTGAACTTGTAAATCTTTTTTGCTATCTTTGCTAGTTAATGAAAATCCTTTTTCCATCAAAAAAAAATTATTATTATTTGGTACACATAAAAATTGTATTCCGTAAAAATTGAAACAGAAACTCTATTTCTATTTAAAATCTTTAAATTTAGTTTTTATTAATTTTATAATTCCAATCCTGCCCTTCACCGTATATATCCTTATAATCTTTCTTCTCCCATCATTTTATAATTTCATATCTTTTTCCTTCTCCCCTACCACAAACCCCAACTCCTATTTAAAATCTTTAAATTTAGTTTTTATAATCTTAATCCTGCCCTTCATTGTATATATCCTTATATATCTTTCCTCTCCCATCGTTTCATAATTTCGTCTCTTTTTTCTTCTTCCCTACCACCAACCGCAACTCCTACTACCGCACCACCACTAAACCACTGTCATTTCCGGATCTTCCATGGATACCCCTGCCTCTTCTTGCTCATTCCTCACCAACACCTCTTGTGTTGTTTTTTTTCCCATTTCATATCGCCACCAACATCACCTTCGCCGCTACCAAACCCAGTACGATGTTCATGTCTGATGTCAAAAAAAAATTCGTCTCTTTCTTCTCCCCCACCATCATCATTAGAAGTACCTCGTCTTTCTACTCAAACAACAGCACCAAATCCCCTATCATGTCATGATCCTTTCTCCTGATTGATCTCATGGTAGAAACAAACCATCAACGACTAAGGGGATTCAAGATCATCTGCTTATGTTGGGAGAAACGTTGATTTTTAGAATGGTAATTTGTAGTTTTTAAGTACTAAAAAAAATCATATCACTTCACTAGTTTTTTAATTGAATTGGATACTGGATCTCGTTATGTTAGAAATTTTGTTAGTTTTGGTTCTTGAGATTTTGATGTGTTTAGGTTATCTTAAGTGTGGATAAAATTGGGGATAATAGTTTTGTGTGGTTAGCTTAGTATAATAGAACATTGAAACATTAGGTAATTTGATTTGTTTGGGTTAGCTTTCAAGTTATTTTTGTCTTCTTTAGTGTTTGTACCCAAAATAAATTCTAGGCACAAAACAAGATGATTTTTGATGATGATAATGGATATTAGGGTTAGAAAACGAACTAAAGATGAACAAAGAGACAGATTTAACGTGGTTCGGCAAGTGTTGCCTACATTCACGGAGGAACAGAGAATTATTTTATTGATTGCATGATAGAGTTTTCTCCGGGTTAGCTAACCTAAAATTACATATCCTCTTAGGGTTTAGGATACATGTATTTATAGAGTTTATGTAACCCTAATTTTGATGTAAACTTCATGTGAAAGCAACTTGGGCAACAAGCCTTCTGGAAACTTCTAGAATCTTCCGTCATGGGCTGGCTAGACGGGCTTGATCCTTTGGGGGTTAAGAAATTCCTTTATCCTTCTGCGTCGACCGTTGATGACGAAACTCGCCCCCAAGCGTGAGTAGAGATACTGCGAAGACGCCCCCAACTGTAATTACCTGCAAAAATAAATTAAAAATAAAAATGAAAAGTAAAAAAAAAAAAAAAAAATATTGCTCACGTGCTAGGAGAGACTTTTTGCCACGTGGTGGACTTGTGATGCTCGAGAGCTAGTCGAGTATTGAGTGAAATTTAATGTGCTTGCGGCTGAAGCAAGGCTTTTTGCTCGCAACGTAACAAGGCTGTAGCGCTCGCTGCTCGGGCAGGCTGGCTGTATTGCTTGTGTTGAGTACGAGTCTTTGGACCAACATCGGGCGTTGGGCTCGTGGTTGAGACGAGACTTTATGCTTTCCAAGGTGCAAGTCTTTCATACTCGCGTGCAAGACGAGATTTTATGCTTGCGAAAACAAGACTTAAGTACTCACGTGCAATGTGAGGCTTTAGGTGCTTGCGATGTGATGCAAGGCTAAATACTGAAGGGTATAAGCAATCCCCATCTCCAGCTCGATCATGTCGCTATCCACGAACCTCGAACTCGATCATGTCGCTATCTACGAACCTCAAACTCGATCATGTTGCTGCCCCAAGTGCGTATAAAAGTTTCTTGAACACTGGAAGTTTTTCTTCCATGTTGTAGGGAATTTAAATACGATTCCAACGAGCCAAAAATCACCCAAATCGGACTTAAAACGAAGAAGTTATTGGCGAAACAAGATGTGAATGATATGCGCGCTGAAGGGTTTATGTTACTGAGTCATGTTTTGTTGCACAAAAGAATTGGCAGCACAGATGGTGGAAGGTGGAACCTACATGTCATGAGATCGATTCCTCCCTCCTTAACTTATTTTTTTTTTTTCTTGAACTACCAAGGCACTATCGTGACTGGATCCGAATGCTAACATGGCAGTCAATGATTGGACCGATGATGCTGACGAGGCAGGGCAAGTGCTGACGTACCAATCTTGACTAGGATGGTGGCGCTGACGTGGCAACACTAGATGATGACGTAGGACCATGTCGACGTGCCACAAATTCGCTGACGTGGCATTGTTGACTGGACCAGGATGTTGACGTGGTAGTCTCATACTACTCAAAATCTGGCGGGTTGCTGACTGGACCACCTTGCTAATGTGGCGTTTCCGTTGATGACGTGTCGACATCTGATTGGCGGTAGTTGCTGAGTTGGCAGATGACGTGTCCAGATGATGTGGTCACTGGTTCGACCCGAATGTCCTGAACCGGGTGGATCTTTTCTGAATGAACCGGATTTGCTGCTGAACCGATTGGTGAACCGGAAGCTGGACGAATCGTACGGATCTGATAGGTGAATCTGACGAATCAAATTGGTTGGAGTCGAAGTTGTACGCGAGGCTGGACCTGTGTGGTTATACATGGGAGAAGCTTTGGCAACGCCTTTTGTAACAAATATATTTGTTACTGTTATGTAACGCTTCTGCTACTGTTACTGCAACTTTCGCAACAGTTACGTAAGAACCCTAATATATATATTTTTCTTTTTTGAGCTGCTGATTTTTGCATGGAATTTCGTGCATATTTCTTCCGCACCTCTCCCAATGATAAAACAAGATTCTTTCACTCGAATCCCCTTAGTCGGCGCCAACGTTTGTAACCAAAATAAATTATAGGCACAAAACACGATGATTTTTGATGATGATAATTGATATTAGGGTTAGAAAACGAATTAAAGATGAACAAAGAGACGGATTTAACGTGGTTCGGCAAGTGTTGCCTACATTCACGGAGGAACAGAGAATTATTTTATTGATTGTATGATACAAGAGTTTTCTCCGGGTTAGCTAACCTTAAATTCCATATCCTCTTAGGGTTTAGGATACATGTATTTATAGAGTTTATGTAACCCTAATTTTGATGTAAACTTTATGTGCAAGCAACTTGGGCAACAAGCCTACTGGAAACTTCTAGAATCTTCCGTCATGGGCTGGCTAGATGGTAGCTCAAGGAATGAGACCTAAAACTATGTTTTAACCTAAACCTGCAAGTATACAGGATCTAAAGTAGTGAGTGAGCAAATAAGGGGAAGTCCACAGGGACAAGGAGGGAGTTGGTGTTGTTTTTCTAAATCTTTCTACTGATTTCTAAGTTTCCTGACTATTTCTAGTGACAGTGAATAAAAGCACTAGGGCATTTGAATCCACCTAATAATCCTAAGCTAAGGCAATACCTATTTAACTTATGTTCTTGTTCCTTTCCAGGGAAGGATAAAATGGATAATATGCCAACCATTCTCACTAACTCACCCCTAGCATAAACTGTCTTCTTACAGTACAGCCTATCACAGGTTCATTTGATCAATTTAGCTAACTATCATCCCTAACAGGATAAAATGGATAATAATTCTAGCTATGTTATCTAATTCACTCCTAGCATGAACTGTCTTCTCACAGTACAACTCATCACAAGTGCATTTGAATGCTTTAGCTAGTAATCATCCTACAACAGTGAACATCATAAGAACATTAAATTGAACAGAAATTTTCTCAACATATGACTAAGGGTTTCATCTACACCCTAGCAAGAGTAATTAGAACATACTAGACATGGTGAACAAATACAATTGAAATTACTGAACTTGAAATTAAACAAGAAGTAACAGTAGAGAGCACTGGCTAGTCCAGGCCCCTAAGGTGGTGCTCTGGCTAATCCAGGCATGCCCACAACAGCACCAAACACCTTCTATTTGTACCCAATTTACATAATTAGGGTTCATACACCCAATTCCCAAAAATACCCAAATACAGTTGAAATTAGGGTTTGTTGAATCTTACCCATACTTCTCTGATTTGCTTCATAGCCTTCGACCCATTCTTCTGCTTCCTCCCATGCTTCTTTGGTGCGAGTTGGTGCCCTAATCCTTACCCCTACTCCAACTAATATTAACCTAATTCTTCACTGAGAGGAGAAGGTGAAGATGTAGGCTGATAATAGGTGGATAGAAGAGTGATGGTGATGTGTGAGGGTTTGTTTACTCGAGCTTTGCTCGAGTTGGTGGAAGCAGCAGGAGAAGGTGGTGGGAATGATGGTGCGGCAGGGTATGGTGGTGTTGCAGAGGGTGAGGGAGAAAGAGAAGAAGTCGATGGAAAATGGATTGGGGTGCGTTTGTTTTGGGTATAGGGTATTTGGTACTCGGGTGTTGAGCGGGTTTAGCAATTGTTGATGAACAGCGAGGATGCGACGTTGGATGCGGAAGATGATGGATCGATCTAACGGCGAGACAGAAGGAAGCGAGGAGCGACCGTTGGATGCGGAAGTACAACGAAACTGACGGCTCAAGATGGAGTTAGGTGCTGTAGTGTTTGACAGGAGCTTCAGACTTCGATGCACGACGATGAAGCGACCATAGGATGCTGAGATGATCCAATCTGACGGCTAGAAAGGGAAACGGGTATGGATATAGGAAATGGATTTGGGTGAGGGTTTTGGGCCTTGGGTATGCCAAGCCCATATCTTCTTTAAGGACAATTCTTCCTCTTCAAGCCCAGTTCTAGCCTTTTGGTCTTGCGCACAACATTCTTCGCGGCTTCCTTGTGTAATTCCTCCCGACTTTTCACTACTTTTCTGCTCTTTTTGCTCCGCTATTCATCCAAACTTTATTTATTACCTAAAAATGCAAAATTAGTTAATAAAAATATTTATTCTTGAAAACAAAGAAAATACAGAATATGGGATAAAATGTAGAATTAATGCACAAAAGATGAGTTAAATGCCAAGAAAAATATATTGAAATATGCACTTTTTAGGACTCATCACTAGACGGGCTTGATTATGGGCTTCCGTGTATAAAATAAACGGTACAACATGTTGGTGCAAAAATCAATCACCCCAACAATCTTCGAGATACGTGATAGTTGATCCAATAGCTGATGTTGATGAAGAATATCCAAAGAATTGATGAAAAGAGGTGGGGGTACCTGCAAAAACACTCTGATGCTAAATTCAACGGATGTTCTATGCAAGTGTACTGTGGTGAAAAGAATAGAACTTTGTATCTTTTGAGTTGAGATTTAGCCTTTATATATAGGCAGAAAGTAGATGTAGCTTTAGGGTTTAATAGTTATCCAAATAACTTTCCCCATCTGTATAAATCCCAAATAACAACAAGATTCATGATAAAATTTGTTATTCTATCTAATACTTATCATAATCCTTATTTATCTTAAATAATTATTATTTTGAATAATAATCATAACCACTTAAGATAATTATCCTCTTTCTGTTAGGATTTTGCAATTATCTCATATAACATTAATAATTATCTATAATAATTATCCCATGGAAATCTTAATCTTTTTTTATCAGGATCTTATTATCCATGGACTTTTGGGCTTCAATAATAAGCGAAGTGGATTTCTATAATAAACCGAATTGGGCTTCCATATTAAGCCAAGTGGGTTTCCATAATCAACCCACTGGTTTTTATAATAAACCAAATCCAGGCTTCCATAATAAGCCTTGTGGGTTTCCTCAACAAATCCACCGGTTTCCATAATAAGCCGACCGGTTTCCATAATAAACCGGATTTAGGCTTCCATAACAATCCTTGTGGGTTTCCATAATAAACTCACCGGTTTCCATAATAAACCGGATTTAGGCTTCCATAATAAGTCCTATGGGTTTCCGTAATAAACCCACCGGTTTCCATAATAAACCGGATTTAGGCTTCCATAATAAGCTTTGTGTGACACGCACGTACGCTAAATGAATATGGTACAAACATCTCCCCCTCTTAATTCTCAACTTTTTGAAGAATTAAGAAGAGTATAATCCCGACTGTCCGTCGCAACATGCCTACGACGACACCGTTACTTTTACGATCATCTTGCCGCGAATTCGGTGTTGCTAAATGTTCGGAGTTCGCCCGGGTTTATGAAAACATTGCTAAGTATAGCAATTATACTTAAAATTTTCATGCACCCTCATACTGCAGGTATCTGGCACACTGGAAACACGTTCAAAGTACCAATAATGTACTAAAAAATCTCTTATACAAATTTAAGCACGTACCGGCATGTGAGGATTGTCGTGTAAATGTGCTCTCTGTTAGCACTTCCTTGTTTTGACCCGGAGTTAGTGACCATCCAGTTTGTTGTTTCTGTTTGATAGAATAGCAATTTATTTATCTGTTTTCCACTTGTTCGAATGCAGGCACCACCAGTAGATAACCATGCACGTTAATTGGCCAGCTACTTCGGTCTTGTTTTGGAACATTTTGCTCAATCTCTTTGGTAAGATATTTCCAGAACTCACTCGAATGGAGGCTGCTATCGTAACTTGTTAGGCACAGCGATTTCCCACATGCTCTCATACTGGAGTAGAATTTGCTGACTCAAACCTCTTGTGCCTTCGAATAACGAATGTACGAAAAATCTCCGGTGTACAGGTCGACCGACTATAGATTTTTGTCATATATTTCCTTTTGCTTCATCTTTTATTGAAACATTTTGCTCTTATTCTTGGAGTATTTCTGTCAAAATACTTCGTCTTTGTTTTTCTCTTTTCTAGAAAAACATTGCAACTATTTCCTTGAAAAGAAAAACACTTTGTTTTTGTTTTTCTCTTTAATAGAAAAATAATGCAAGTATTTCTTTAATAAATACACGTGAAAGTGCCCTAAATTCTGACTATAAACTCGATTTATAATGTAACAATCGGTTAGG
The DNA here is from genome assembly GCF_003573695.1 of Papaver somniferum. NCBI lineage: Eukaryota > Viridiplantae > Streptophyta > Magnoliopsida > Ranunculales > Papaveraceae > Papaver > Papaver somniferum. The sequence goes on along the minus strand of NC_039363.1, from coordinate 120,095,412 downwards.
ACTTACCTTCCCAGGCGTTCGTTCCTTCAACCTTAGCCGCCCCCAGTACTTGCCATGTTGCTTTTGATTGCATGCTTGGGGTCACTTTAGCCGCCCCCAACATCTGTAGAGATATTCCCAAGTAGAAAAGACGCCCTCATGTGAAGCAACGACTAGATCTATTATATCTAGATCCTCACTTGCTAGAACGATCTGAGCTGGTGGTATCTTTTCCGTTGCCATCTTATTTCTAAGTTCATCGCTCTGTGCTTAATGACGTGGTATTATGCTGACATTGCACAATAATCTCCAACACGTGAGGCTTAACAAGTGTCACAAGTCTATGTGCTTTATTATTATACCCATAAACAACGTGTTAATCCTGTCTTTATAACACTTCCATCAATCCTCGATGGATCTTATTAACTCCACCACTTGAGTCATAAGCCCACGTGTTAATATTTCTCTATATATCACAGAAAAGACATGTCCCCTCATGATTCCATAAGTGACCATCTTGGTCTAATGTCAGCGTTTTGCACTCTCTGCGTACTCCAACGACAACCTCTAAGGCCAGTAAGAATCCGGTTCCTTGTAAAATTAAGAACTTGGCTTCCTTTGAGACTTCGTTCTTCTTATCAAACTCTGAACCTTTATTGCTTGTATACCACTGTTCTTTTCATTATATAAATATGGAAAGAACAATCATCGTGATATCACATCTGAAGTTGTCCTCTTTTTGCTAACTTCCCTGGATCTAGTATGCATATATACCCCTTTACTAGATATATCTATGCACTTTTTACTCCATCCATTATAAAAGAATTTATCCTTCACTTGTGAGAAACACTTTTGATATTGCAATTCCGTCCTGATTACGGCGTAGGCGGACGATATCTCTAAATAGCACTCCGACCAACGTTGGTCCTTTGAGGCGTACTGCTAGGATGTGCGTGGGTGGTCGTAGGCCTTATATTGCCAGACGTCTGCATCCATAAGTGATTTTCCTTCTTCTCTCTTGAGTGGAACCACATTGAACAATGTCGAACCTTGCATTTGTAATGCAACCACTGAGACAGAGACTCCACTTCCCACAATTATAAGTGACGATGAATCCGATAGTGGACACACTCCTGCTGACAGTATTTTTTTTTATAATCGGAGTACACTTCAGCCACTCCGGCTCGCAGGCCAACACCTCGACCTCGCCTGCTGGTACGTGACGATCATTTCTTACCTATTTGTATGAACCAAATGGAGCAGGTATTGCTTTTGGGGACTCTGTTGTGACTTGTGAGAGATCCCGATGTCGCTCGTGGCCTGCACACACGCTATATTAATCCATAAGAAATATAACGTCATTGTGGATCCTCTCTTCACGTACCAAGCATGTCTGGCTTGATAAGTTCACGCACTCCCGTTCAGGCTAAATGTCCCATGTGATAATCTTTATAACTCTCGGATCTTTGCCTTGGTGGGGTCTCATTACTTCTATCTGGTACAAGTGTTTGCCACGTGAATTTTGATTCTCTCGGACTTTTTGCTACTTGTCTTGGAGCACGAGAGACGCCACCAGTTCTGTTATATGGTGGAACTTACGTACATGTCGCGTGATACTATTTCATACCTTACTTCTTGACGAATCGGTAATCCCTTTTAACTAAGAACAAATATCGTCTACAAAATTTACGGTTAACCGTCATAGCGTGTAAACGGACGCTACCGTGTCTTTGTTGAGCAGAGTATGTATTTTCTCTTTCAGAAGTGACCAGTTTGGTTTGATATGCAGCGTTTTGATTTTTTACCATTGCCGCGTACACCACCGATGGCATGTTTTGTACGTTAGTTAAAGACTCCAACCGCCATGATTCGCAGGACTTTGATTCCCTGCAAAACTCTGCAGGTTCTGCATCACGTCGAACTCCTACTCAATTTTTTGTTGTCCGTGTTTGTACCTTCTTGCCTACCCCTCTCGGCTACACGGTAATGATTATTATTGGTGATATACCGATCATAATAACCGTCATCATGGTGTTCACGGCTCTGATAGTCGTCCCTGAAGTTCTCCTCTCTTCTTTCGTTACTTTGGCTACGCCGACGACGATCGTCAAGGATTTCGTTCCATCTGTGTGGATTGTCAGGCTCTCGGTGATGGTATGATCTCTCGCTGCCGGAACGAGGGATAACTGCTTCTTCGATCTCCTTTCTTTTCTCTAACGAAATCTTGAGCCGTTTATTCTCCCTTTCCAGCTCTTGCAAAAGTTCCCGCACTGTTAGGTCGATAGGTGTTTCCTGTGGTCTATTAACCTGTGCAACCCGTGGGTTACTAACTCGAGCAGCTGGCGGAATATTAGCTTGCACGGCTGGAGAGACGTTAACTTGTGAAGCATATCGGACGCTAGTTCAACCGGTAGATTGTTAACTCTAGAACGTACTCCTCTGTTAACAATATCATCCTGTCGTCGTTCATGGATGCTCGGGTGCTGGCTTTGTGTACCTTCTTGACGATGGAAGCTTCTGCTAGTGGTTGGAGGTGGTGATCTACGCAGCGAAACGTTGCTCTCCCTGGACCTTGGGAAATATCTCTCAGATCGAGATCGAGAAGCAGATGCTGACGACGACATCGAAGTCTCTCTCCCGTCCCTTTCGTCGTAGTTTCCTTGGACTGCAGCACTTCTAAGAGTTCGAGGGTTTTCCTGGTGATTCGACTGATTTCCAGTGGGTACATCTATATCCATCTCAAGTTGATTTGCTCCTGATGCATCCATGCGTTTCTCTTTTCTTTTATACTTTTTCTTTTAACAACTTTGGCAGGATTTTTAGCTACTTTTTCGGATCTTGTAACCCTAAAAACGTTCAGAAAGTCTATGGATCTTCTGCAACCTTATATAGATGTTGTGAAACTTTCCGTAACTTTCAGGAAGGGTTCAGAATCTTCTTGTAACTTTCTAGAAAGGTTGTGAAACCTTATGCAACTTTATGTTCACAATGATTTTGAAACCCCAGTTTCGAAAATCTTTTGAGAACAACTTCTATCTCTTGGGGAGCACGATTTTTTCTTCGTAGTTCCCTTAGTCGGCGCCAAAAGATATAGGTGCAAAAATCAATCACCCCAATAATCTTCGAGATACGTGATAGTTGATCCAATCGCTGCCGTTGATGAAGAATATCCAAAGAATTGATCAAAAGAGGTGGGGGTACCTGGAAAAACACTCTGATGCTAAAGACAACGGATGTTCTATGCAAGTGTATTGTGGTGAAAAGAATAGAACTCTGTACCTTTTGAGTTGAGATTTAGCCTTTATATATAGGCAGAAAGTAGATGTAGCTTTAGGGTTTAATAGTTATCCAAATAACTTTCCCCAGCTGTGTAAATCCCAAATAACAACCAGATTCATGATAAAATTTGTTATTCTATCTAATACTTATCATAATCCTTATTTATCTTAAATAATTATTATCTTGAATAATAATCATAACCACTTAAGATAATTATCCTCTTTCTGTTAGGATTTCACAATTATCTCATATAACATTAATAATTATCTATAATAATTACCCCATGGAAATCTTAATCTCTTTTTATCAGGATCTTATTTTCCATGGATTTTTGGGCTTCAATAATAAGCAAAGTGGGTTTCTATAATAAACCGAATTGGGCTTCCATATTAATCCAAGTGGGTTTCGATAATAAACCCACCGGTTTCCATAATAAACCAAATCCAAGCTTCCATAATAAGCCTTGTGGGTTTCCTCAACAAACCCACCGGTTTCCATAATAAACCGGATTTAGGCTTCCATAATAATCCTTGTGGGTTTCCATAATAAATCAACCGGTTTCCATAATAAACCGTATTTAGGCTTCCATAATAAGTCTTATGGGTTTCCATAATAAACCGGATTTAGGCTTCCAGCTTTGTGTGACACGCACGTATTCTATTTGAGTATGGTACAAACACTTAGCGTGAAGATTTATGTTGCATGATAAGGTACTGATGCGACGACTATGAGAGAGTAAACACAAATTGGGCATTTAATGTCACTAGATGACGCCAAAGATAGAGCTCTTCACAATAAATCAAAGGTCACATAATTCGAGAGGTTAATATCATAAACATTGGAATTTTGGTGACGTGGATTTTCTTATATCTACATATAATGCACCATAATGCGTAATTATCATCTACACAACCTATTAAATCCTCTTATAAAGTCAAACAATTGACATGTAGCATAATTTTCCATTTATATAAATGATAGTTGAACCAACATATCGTTCTGAAAGAAGTTATGGATTTCAATTTTAACTTTAAACACTCTCGGCTAACTCGCATAATACCTATTAGTTTCACACCAAGGAAGAAGTGAATAGTATATTTTTTGTCATTCTTACTCACATTTTGTTTATGAGCCTTATTTGGTGTCAGGGTTTAATTCAATCTTTCGATGACTCTATTTGGTGCTACTATCGGAATTGGTCTTTACTTCATTAATTTCAGACAGTAATTAAAGTTGATATTTTGGCTATTTAAAAACAAATGTGTTGTTAAAGTAAACTTGTGTACCTTTTCTGTACCATTAGAAGTTTAGGTTATTGTGATTAGGTGTTAGAGATTGATATCTATCATTATTTTTGTCTTTGATAAAGGTGTTAGAGGAAACAATGTACACGTTCCTATTTCCCGTATTTTTGGTAATATGATTTATTTTTTTTTGCTGAAACCAGTTTTGGTTTAATCGGATATTCATTTCATGTTTTCGAGTTTATGTTGATTAAACCAATCTTGTTGGTTATACTGCAAAGTGATACCGATAATATTAACATATGGATCATTTATGTGTAAGTTATAGGAGATAAAGACAACAAAAAGGATGTTGTTGTGCAAACAGTAAAGGAAGTAAAGGCCACAAGAAAGATTGGCTTTTGCTTACAATGTGAAAAACTATAAAGGAGCTAAATGTTTGTGATGCGTAAACTGTATGCTTCTGTTATTTCTGTTGTTAAAACAGTTGCACCAATATGATTATGCTTCATTTTGTGTTAGTGTTTCATTTTGTTAAAACTAATTTTGATTTCATCTAATTTTTACTAGCTTTTATTAGTTTTTATCGACGAAATCAATCTTGATGGTGATATGATGATTTTTTTTTCAGTTGAAACCAGTTTTGGTTTCATCTACTTTGTTTCATTTTTTTCGAGTGTATGTCAACCAAGCTAATCTTGTTGGTGATATGATAATGGTTTTTGTTGAAACCATTTTTGGTTTCATCTAATATTCTTTCATTTTTTTCCGAGTTTATGTTGACAAAACCAATCTTGTTGGTGATATAATAATTTTTCATGTTGAAACAAGTTTTAGTTTCATATAAATTTATTTTATTTTTTTCGAGTTACGTAAGTGCGACATTTTTTCACCCATAAGTACATTATCTAGAACTTAGATACTATTTGATAACTTAGAGACTCAAATAAGTTAACTTTCGAACCGGTTAAACGATAGGGAGAATTGAACAGGACATTTCCTAGCCAAACGACTCCAAATCCGAAAGGATTTAACTGGGTTAATAGATCAGGTAATTATAACTACAATTGACATATCAAAGCAGTTATCACCCTTAGGATTGGTAAAAATCTAGAGAACTCGGTAGAACCACCTAAAGAAAAAAGCCCAGCTGAAAAGGAGACTGAGGTTGACCAAACTTCGTTTAACATCCTAATGGGCCTGAGAGTGCTAAGAGTCCAAGTGAGGAAAATATCCCTGAGAGAGTGTTCATACCACCTGCACCATTTCCTCAGAGTTTCGCTAAGAAAAATCCTAGTACGTATGATGAAATCCTAGACATCTTTAAGCAAGTTAAGATCAACCTGCCCTTTTTAGATGCAATAAAACATGTCCGACTATAACCAAGTTCCTAAAAGAGATGTGTACTGTCAAGAGAGACTTGAGTGTCCATAGGAAGGAATTTTTGACCCAACAAGTTAGTTCCATAATCTCACAAAAGTACCCAGTCAAATTTAAAGATCCCGGTTGTCTTACTTTCACATGTGTCATAGGAAAACAAACGATAGAAAATGCTCTTTTAGATCTTTGGGCTAGTGTGAATCTTTTACCGTTCTCGGTATATGAACAACTTGAACTAGGTGAGAGGAAACCAACTAGGATAACGCTATGTTTAGCCGATAGGTCAGTCAAAATCCCACGTGGAATTACTGAAGACGTTTTGGTTCAGGTATAAAACTTTATCTATCCAGTTGACTTTGTGATTTTAGACACTCAACCTGTCTCTAGTCAAGATATCAATATCCCAACCATACTAGGTATTTCGTTTCTAGCCACTGTAAATGCAGTCATACATTGTCAAACTGGCCTAGTAGAATTTTCCTTTGGAAATCAAACCCAACATACCCTGAACACTATGAGTCTATATGCATGATTGATTCTATAATTGAGAATACCTTTAAAATTAATAGTGTTAGTGATCCTTTAGAGGTGTACGTGGTCCACTTTGGAGCCTGCTATGATGAGGATAATCATTTTGAATAAGTTAGTGCTTTGTTAGATTTTGTACTAGTAATGAAATAACTGCGTAAACCAGAATCTCTTCCGCCGACCATGCATAAACCCGTCCCGTCATCAATTAAGGCCCCAACACTTGAATTGAACCCGCTACCAGATACAATGAAATATGTATTTCTTGGTAATGAGAATACTCTTCCTTCCATGATTGACTCTGACTTAGAGACCGATCAGAAAAGTAGACTAGTTAGTGTTCTCCGAGAACACAAGACTCCAATTAGGTAGACTATAGCATATTTTAAAGGTATTTATCATGTTAATTGTATGCACCACATCTATCTAGAAGAGGGTGCCAAAACTTCAAGAGAAATGCAAAGACGTACGAATCCTAATATGAATGAAGTTATTCGCACTGAAGTGCTTAAGTTATTAGATACGGGTATCATATATTCCATATCTGATAGTAAATATGAAAAAGAGGGGGTCTAACAACCTCACCCAATATTTCTCTTAGCAATCTGTATGGACAAACTCCGATATACTTTCAAGAGAATCAACTAGACAGTTAGACTCAATCTTAATAAAAATATATCAAAGAGTTTATATCTCAATTTCTCAATTCAATCTGCAATAAAAAAAGGAATTTGTGAGCCTGATTGAATATAGAGAAATAACTTGAACAATACCAAAGACCAATTTTCAAGTGTCAATCAATTCACTCAACAACCCAAGTAAAAACTGAATATCTAGAATAGAATGCTGGTTCATCCAATGAACATAACAGAAATGTTCATTGATTGACTTGACAACTACCTCACTGTCACTCTCAAACGATCTTTCTTGAACTTGAGAATAATGGGTTATTCAATTAGGACAATTTGAAGCATTTTGATGTTGTAGATGTCTAAAATTTTGGCCAATTCGAGTTCGTAATCATCATCGGAAAGATATGTGGGTGATGGTTAAAATATGTAATGGTCATCAAATGTTGATAGATGTAGAGCGTATATTTATCAAAACTTTTTCTAAAAGTTTTCTAACTCCCAAAAAATACGAAAATGCTCGTTTGGGCGTTCCAAAAAAAATAAAATGAAAACCATAAAAAATAGTATGTACCACATGGACCCTCTACCATACATTTTTCTTCGTGTTTGAAAATAAGTGGATTAATTTTTTTCATTTAAAGATTTAACACAGATAAAATGTGAATCTGTGCAACCATTAAGATTTATCCAAAATTATTCAAAGAATTAAAACCTAAAAATCATATAGGGATAATAAACATTTTTGGAATTCAATCGTGTACACATATGCAATGCAACAACTTTACCCATAAATTTTCCTCTATGATTTATTATATCAATCGATCTATTTTAAACCTGAAAACATGGGTTATTCAATCAAGACAATCCGAAGCATTTTGATATTATAGATGTCTGAAATTTGGCTAATTCGAGTTCATAATTATGGTTGAAAAGATATATGAGCGATGATTAAAACGTGTAACGGTCATCAAATTAATGTTTATAGATCTCGAATGTATGTCTACCAATCCAAAAATTCCTAAACTGTGGTTTTTCTTATGATTTAATTAATTAGGTATAATAAACCAGTTTGATTGCTTACAATTTTCTGGGACTGTTGCACGTTCATATATGATTTTCTTTGATATTTTATTAACTTTTTAATGTTTAATTCAAACATGATCTATAATTAACCTTTGTCCACAAATAATGACTACAATTTAAATGAATATGCATGCTTGCGACACATGATCATGAGAATCCATACATGAATGTAAATTATAAATAGAAGACCCAAATATGGAGCTTTTGCATGTATACAGAAAGAACCAAAGATTTATAAATATGTTGGTATTTAAGTTTGTTGCATGGAGGAGACAAAAGAGTAAAACATAAAGGAGACAAAAGAGAAAGAGAATCAGACATATTCCTCATTCATTGTGCTTCTCATTAAATACATGTATGAAAGTAAAAGAAAGTAGAGACTCCCATTACATGTGTAATTAGTAGAAGAGAAAAGACAACAGGTGTTATGCATGAAGGAGGCATGTGCATGCACTATGACACATGTAGGTAGTGGTCAGACACATGTCACTACAATAGTCCCCCTTGGATGACCACCGTTACAGACTCATTGTATTGTCAAAACCTTGCCAGAAAAATTCTTCGAGGTAAAAACTGGTCGAAGGAGAAAGACGATATTGGAGCTTCTAGAATGGAGTCAACTTTCAAGACTTTTCTTCTTTGTAGAACTGTGTCAGGAAAAACATTTGGTAGAAAAACCCGAACACATACAAGGATAAGAATAACCTCAACCGAGAAGTTATATTTCTGGTGATATTGTTGTCTCATTAAAAACCTTTCCGGATGATAAAACCCTGTGGGAAAAATAATCTCGGTGAAGGAAAAGAGTGCAACACACTTTTACATCAACATCACATCGTTAGATGCTCCCCCTGATATCAAAATCTCTCCATGATTTGTATTATGGTATTATTGTTGTCTCATTAAAAACCTTTCCGAATAGTAAAACCCAGTGGGAAAAAGTGACCTCGGTGAAGGAAAAGAGTTCAACATACCATCAGGTGCTCCCCCTTGATGCAGGACAATTTCTTTAGTCTAATACATTCATGGGAATGGACAGTTCCTTTAGTTCTATTGGGTCATGGGAAGTTCAGACAATATCTTTAGTCTGATACTTCTCACATGTTTTTCAAATGTGGCCTTAGGTAATAACTTAGTAAACAAGTCTGCTACATTTTCGTCAGATTTTACTTTACTGACCTGAATGTTTAGAAGACATTGTTGTTGCTGATTGTAGAAGAACTTGGGTGATATATGTTTCATATTATCACCCTTGATATACCCTTGCTTCATATGTTCGATACAAGCTGCATTATCTTCGTAAATGCAAGTTGGCTCTTCAGTGGTAGAACTCAAACCACATGTCCATCGAATATGTGTAATGATAGACCTTAACCATATACACTCACGAACCGCCTCATGTAGAGCAATGATCTCATAGTGGTTCGTGGAGGTAGCCACAAGGGTTTGCTTGGTCGATCTCCAGGATATCGTTGTATTCCCGATAGTAAACACATATCCAGTTTGTGATCGAACTTTGTGTGGGTCTGAGAGGTACCCAGCATCAGCAAAACCAACCAAAACATTATTTGGGGTTTTCGTGTAAGGAGTTGCAATTACATTAGCATCTCTCCTTTCGTCTTCGTAGGGATAAAAGAAACCCAAGTCAATGGTTCCCTTTAGGTATCTAAAGATATTCTTTATACCATTCCAATGACGCTGCGTTGGTACTGAGCTATATCTAGCTAACAAGTTCACTGAAAACGAGATATCTGGTCGAGTACATTGTGCTAAGTAAAATAATGCGCCTATTGCACTTAGATAGGGATATTCAGCTCCTAATACATCTTTGCAATCTTCCTTTGGACGAAATGGGTCCTTATGTACATCTACAGTTCGACCAACCATGGGAGTGCTAGCAGGGTGCACTTTGTCCATATTAAATTGCCTGAGTATCTTTTGGACATATGCAGACTGGTGGATTAATATTCCAAAAGCTCGATGTTCTAGTTCATGTCCTAGACACATCCGAGTTTTCCCAAGATCTTTCATCTCAAATTCGGATTTCAAATAGCTTGCGGTTTCTCTTTCATCAAGAGTACCTACTATGTTCATGTCGTCGACATAGACATTTATAATTGCAAATCCGGAACTTGTTTTCTTTATAAACACGCAGGGGAACAATTCATTATTTGTATATCCCTTCCCAATCAAGTAATCACTTAGACGGGTATACCACATCCGCCCGGATTGAGTGTTTCAACTGTATTGCAAACATACTCTGTGGTTTAGAGTTACTTGATTCAGTCAATGGAAGTCCATCTGGAACTTTCATGAATATATCTGTACCAAGATCCTCATAGATATATGCGGTAACCACGTCCATAAGTTGCATTTCAATTCCTTCTGAAACTACTAAGATGAGTAAGTAACAGAACGTGATGACGTCCATTACAAGAGAGTACGTTTCTTCGTAATCAATCCCAGGGCGTTTTGAGAAACCTTGCGCCACAAGGCAAGCCTTACATCTCAAGACTTCGTTCTTCTCATTACGCTTTCTGACAAATACCCATTTATGTCCTACAGGCTTTACACCTAGTGGGGTTAGCACTACCGCACCAAATACGTGTATTTTTTCCAGTGAATTTAATTCAACACAGATTGCATCTCTCCATTGAGGACAATCTGCTCTCTTTTGGCATTCTGCAATAGAGCGTGGTTCGATATCATCGTGCTCTATAATCTACCGAGCAACAATATATGCAAATAGATCATCAATATGCGTGGAGGATCTTTCTATCAACACGTATGAACTTTCACAATCCATAGAGATTTCTTTGTTCTCTGGAATCAATTCAACTTCGGGGCGTCCCCCAGTAATGATTCATGGATATAACTGTAATCAGAGACAATCTCATGACATGGATTATCTGTATTGATGATATATGGATCGTTTTGTGCCTTACTCGCCCTTTTCTTCCTTGGATGAGTATCGATCGAACCAAGTGGTCTCCCCCTATTTCTTTTGGGGGCCACGGCCTCAGCTACAATTCCACAAAGTGCAGCCTTGGTACCTATATCTACTGTACCTTTTCCCTTGTCAGGAATTTTCAACCTTGCAGGCACGTTTGCAGCTGGTATATGTGATCTCGTCACTTTAGCGATATCAGTAAATGCACCAGGCATTGAATTTACCACATTCTGAAGATCGATAATTCTTTTCACTTCACTTTCGCATTGTGGAGTGCGGGGATCAAGATGAGACAACGTGGGAACATACCACGACAATTCCTGTCGTTCCCTTTGGAAGTCCTTTTCCATACCCCCCCTAACGACGGGAATGTTGTCTCATGAAAGTGACAATCCGCAAATCTAGCGGTAAAGAGATCGCCTGTCAAAGGTTCTAAGTAGCGGATAATTGTTGGGGATTCATATCCAACGTAAATAACTAGTCGTCTTTGTGGATCCATATTAGTACGCTGTGGGGGCGTAATAGGAACGTATACGGCACAACCAAATATGCGTAAATGTGAAATATCAGGCTCATATCCAGTTACCAACTGGTACGCAGAAAATGGTTGGCTAGCAGTAGGTCTAAAGTAAATAAGTAATACTGCATGCAATATGGCGTACCCCTAGGAAGTAATAGGCAGGTTGGAACGCATAACCAATGCCCTAGCTATCATCTGTAACCTCTTGATGGTAGCTTCTGCGAGACCATTTTGAGTGTGTACATGGGGTACGAGATACTCTACGTCAATTCCATTAGACATAAAAAAATCATCAAATCCTTTAGATGTAAATTCTCCAGCATTATCAAGTCTGATAGACTTGATTGGATGATCAGGGTGGTGAGCCCTTAGTCGTATAATTTTTGCTAGGATCTTTGCAAATGCAGCATTTCTTGTGTACAACAATGCAACGTGTGACCAACGGGTCGAAGCATCAACTAGAACCATAAAATACCTGAATGGTCCACATTCTAGATGTATAGGTCCACAAATATCACCTTGTATTCTTTGTAAAAGTGGAATATTTTGTTTGGTATCTTTAGCATAGGATGGTCTCGATCCTGTCTTTGCCAAAGAACAAGCTTTTCAGAATGAGCGATGTGTCTTCGATAAGAATATCGAAGAAGAATGTGACACGGGGTGCGCTTGATTAGTTTGGAAGACGAAGGTTGTGCTTCTCTTTCTTTAGAAGGCATAGATTGTGCATCATTTACTTTAGAAAGCACATTGTTACTCTGCATTGTAACAATCTGTTTACCCATTTTCTTTTTCATTCGAAAGAAAGGATGTCCGTGTGAGTTCTTCAAGACATGGATCATCATATCACGACCTAGGTTCCCTAGTCAATCGTACCAAAGCTTATATAAGTCATTGGACAACAGATCATCGTTGGTAAGAACATGGGATTCAATAATCCTAATAGTATTGATATACAATCCACTAGATTGACTAATTAGTTTCTCTAAGATGCGCTTCCTTCCGCATTCATTAGAGGTCATGTATATGTACTCAATTTCATTTTCACAGTGAGTTTCCAAGTGATAACCATTTGCACGGATATCCTTGAAACTCAACAAACTGCGGTTACCTCTTGGTGCATATAGAGCCTCTGTGACTTTAATCATTGTGCCGTTTGGCAACAAGAATTGGAAAGTACCTCGCCCAATGATTACTTGTGATGATCCAATCATCGTAGTCACAGATGTATTATAAGGAGTAAAACTAACAAATAGTTGTCTATTTCGTAGGATAGTGTGGGTGTTTGCACTATCAGCTAGACATTCAATTTCTCCTTGAGACATTCCTACAAGTACATTAGGTAGGAAAGTTATAAAAATGAACAGTTTATCTCATTTTCTTTAGAGAAACCTGTTCTACTAGAATGACATCCTTACCATTCTAATGTACATGCTAAACAATAGATTATCATAAGCAAAGTAAAATTCTATAGAACATGATAGAAAAAAAAATACTCATAGATAATCCACACACATAACATAAAGATGCTAAGAAAATGTTTAGCAACAGCACCACCTACTCAAACCATTAAACAAACGGTAGACTAAGAAAACATAAAGTACTTCAAAGCAACTAACAACCTATTAAAACAATGGAGTCTAGAAATCCATGAAACAAGAAACTAAATGTTTAGGCCCAGGAAAAGTCAGGCACATCCATTGTTGGGGCAAACTCGTTTCCCAGAAAATCTGAGATTGTGAGGTTAGCATCAGGGGTAACAATATTTTCTTCTGCGTAGTTAGCCTCTTGTTCGATAGCTTCCCGATAATTTTCGTAGCTCCAGCTACATTGTCTCTAGCCTTGCAATGCTTGTACCAATGTCCGGTGAATCCACACCTAAAACAAGGCGCACTTCCATCTGCAGCCTTTTTAGTGACGGGATTCGTAGGGGTTTTCTCGAACTTAGGATCACTACCACTATGGCCATAAGTTCCTTCTCTGTGCCAAACATCAGAATGACCATTTCGCCCTCGACCTCGATTATGTCCCTTACGTCCTCTTCCACGAGAGGTGTTATCTCCACGTGGGTATGGATCTGAATCAGAATGTCGAGCCCTCTTTCCTTTGGGCGCCTTCCCTTTATTGACCTTGTCGTGGTTAGCTTCGGGAACTTTCTTTTTCCCGACAGTTCTGGCATTGTTGTTGAAAAGAATCTCATTGTGCCTTTCGGCCACTTGCAGTAAGTTTATCAACCTACTGAATGTGGTGATTCTTTTGTTATCTACCTCTAAACGATACTGGTTTGCTAGTATCATGGAAGAGGTAGGAAAGGTCAATAGGGTTTTCTGAATCATTTCCTCATCAGTAAGTTTCATTCCATAAAAGTCCATACGTGCCTGAATTCGCAGCATGTCTTTTTGGAAATCATTCACTTTTACATAATCGAGAAACCAGATTTCGTTCCACAAGACGTTCAATTGTGGTATTAAGGAATCATGAATGTTCCCAAACCGGCTATCAAGAGCATCCCATAGCTATTTTGGTGTCTTCAAGTGATGATAACCCCAACGCAGGTTAGGATCGATATGCCTCTTGAGGAACATAAGAGCATTAGCTTTGTCTTTCTCAGTTGTCGGAGCAGCGTCGGCAGATGGCTTAATAGTGGAGGTGAAATCCTTTGCAACGAAGGTAGTTTCCACATCAACGACCCAACGGTGGTATTCAAGTCCTGCTGAGTCCAAAAGTTCGAATTCCGGTCGAATTGGGTCCATCTACATAGACAAAGTAAAGGACATTAATATGGTGCTCAAATCCTTTTGGGTCCATAAACATGACAAATTTCGATACCATTTCTTATGACCAAATTTCTTTATGGCCATATATAAACCAAGTTTCTTTATGATTATATAGGTAATACGGATATGTCATAGTCCAATTTATGGTCATAACCCGTCAACAAAAATGACTAACCAAATTTATTTATGGTTAACAAATTGATGAACCAAAAATAGGTTTGCTTGAAAAAATAGAATACAAAAATATTTAATATTTACATGCACATATTTCATAAGGATTCAAGTTGTCATTCCTTTGCAGGTGTATGCAAATAAATAATATATATATATATATATATATATATATATATATACAAATGAGTGTTAAAAAATACATATTATTTTATGACTTT